>NC_063443.1:13681020-13823828 GCF_020379485.1 Brassica napus | reverse complement strand
TTTGGAATCTTTTCTTGGGTTTTTTATCTGCTGAATTCTATTTCCTTTGTTGAAACCTAATAAGTTCTTTACTAATGTGCCCAGCTCAAACTTAACAAGGGAAGTGATGGTGGACTTTTTGGACCCAGTAGAAGATCTCGCCAGAGCGCCACCATGTCTCCTTATTCACGACCTTCCAAGGGTCGTTTTGAAAATTCCGCTAACAAGAAGAGCTCTGAAGCAGGGGAATCAACTAACCTATCTATGTCCCAGACAACAACATATGGTAAGCATATAGGGTTGGAAGCTGGTACACCGACTGTGCCTAGACATTCTAGTCAGATCGCTAAGACGATACTGGATCACCTTGAACGGACCCTACCCACGCCGAAAAACAAATCTGATGAGTTAAAGCTTGCCACTTCTTGGAGATTTCCACAGTCTTCGAAAACTGTTGAACAAAGCAACTTGAATATCAACAATGTGAAGAAGGATGGCCCAGCCAAGTTGAATGAAGACATCCCTAATTTTTTTTCTCACAATCCGCCGTCCTCTGTGCCTAAACTATCTGAAGTTACCACCGGTGATATTCAAAATACAATGGCCAAGACCGCTTCAGCATCAAATGGAATATTGAGTGGAAGTAGTAGTGGTACCACACTCCAGTATGAGTTAGGGAAGCCCAAGGTATCTGTCTCTTTTTCCCTTAGCATGCACTTACTATTTATGCTTTCTTCGTAGATTTCTTCTGAAACTGGATATACTTTCTATTTCTAACAGTTCGTAATCTATTTGGTAACTTACATCTTTGTTTACGGTTTTGAGTTTTGAAACTGAATTGCATTTGTTTGCTTCTTCTCAGGACGCTACAAAAGCTGTTTCCTATTCTTTTGGAGGCGAGCCCGCTAATCTCCCCAAGCCATCCCACTCACTGGGAAATAACAAACGGTCACTTTCATCGATCTCAGTAGCCAAGCCTACTTACCAAAGATGGGCAGTTCCTTCGGGTTCAAACGCTAGCTTCACATTCCCGGTGTCATCTTCATCTGATGGAGCAGCAACATCAGAGCCCACAACTCCATCGATCATGCCATCCACAACAACCCCAAGTGGCGGTGTTGCCATTACAAGTCATCATGAAGCAACAAAAGATGACGAGATTCCTCAGTTTGGTTTCGGGGGTAACAGAAGAGGAGATGATAAGTTGCCTCTGGTCTTCGCTTTCCCCTCTATGAGCGATGAAATGAACAATGAGAAGTTGGGAGATATCAAGTTCACATTTGGGTCTAACAAGGCAGAGAGAATATCTTTTGGCTCACCAGGAAGTGATGGTGTTTGCTGTTAAAACAAAGACGATGATGGTCTCTGTTTCTTTCTTTTCCTTTTCCGATATTTTTGTATCACAGATTTGTTACTTTGGGAGTATAAACTTGTTCTTTATAAACCTTTAGTTTTGACTTCTGAGTTGTATTCATTTGAATCTGATTTAAGAAGGAAACATGATTTTTTTTACATCCGACATTATTCATCGAATGTCATTAAGAGAGTTAAACGTATGCCACGTTGGATCGTCACACAACAGTCTAGAAGAGCAAAAGCAAAGTTAAGCTTCTGTTTTGTCTTTTCTTTTTTCTTTTTCAAGACGAACACTCGTGTGTGGTGGTGAGTGTTCCTCATCTCCTCCTTCATTTTTCTTTTGTTTCAAGGGATTTGTTCTCTCCTCATGTGCTCGATCCATTCTGGAATTCAGTTTTTGCAGCCACAATGGAGAAGGAAGAAGACACGATTCATGTTTTATCTGAATCCCAAAACAAAATTCGCCTTCTTTCCTCGCGCATTATCTTCTTCAGACAACAACGATGGTTCAGTTTCATCCTCCAGACAAAACAACGTATATTATTATATTTCACCCCCACCTTCTCTTATCTCTTGTATACATTCTTAAAACACATTGGTGAATGATGAATTGTCCTGGCTTTGAACAGAGACAGATGGGTTATGATCCTTCAGAGGAACTGTTTGGTGTTGACTTCAAGCCCAGGTAACAACACACTCTTTAGCCTTTTTTTTTTGTATATCAATGCGACGTCCTTGTACTTTTGTTCTTCAATTTGAAACAAAGATTGCAGATTTTTGTTATGTACTTTTTGGTGATTGGTTTTGTTCAGGAATGTATCTGGTGATTCTCGTGAACCAAGGTCATGGTTTGGTCCCAACGGTCAGTACATTCGAGAGCTTCCGTGTCCCACTTGTAGAGGAAGAGGCTACACCTCATGCTCAGACTGCGGAATCGAGAGGGCGAGGCTGGATTGCCCTCAATGCAAAGGAAAGGTATTCGCAACGGTTAATAGCTTCTCAACAGACTACTACTGACTTCAAACTTATGCCCTCGTTAATTGAAACTTTTTGTGTAGGGCATTATGACTTGTCTCAGATGTTTGGGAGATTGTGTAATATGGGAAGAATCAATCGATGAACGACCTTGGGAGAAAGCTAGATCCAGGTAATGTTGTAATTTTAGAGCTGTTGAGATTGTGTTATTGTTTAAGACTAATAAAATGTCATTTTTTTTCACAGTTCTCCATTTCGAGTGAAGGAGGATGATGAGGTTGATAATTTGGAGATAAAGTTCAGTCCAAGGGGAAAATCCAAGAGGATTTACCAGTCACCACCTCCTGAAGTTGGACAAAAGATTAGCCGGTCTCTTAAAGTTAGTTCCATTTATAAACTTTCATGGTACATTATGCTTTCCATGAGGAATTGTTACTGACCAGAGATATGGTTTTATAGAGTCTCAATGCCAAGACTGGACTATTTAGTAATCGAATGAAGATTATACATGGTGATCCTGTGCTTCATGCTCAAAGGGTAGCTGCAATTAAGGTCTGTGATCAACTCTCATTTGTTTGTATAGCAGCTTTTGGTATTTTTTTCCTTGAACCTGCTTGGTAGTGTTGTGCTCTAGAAAGCTAAAGGGACACCAGCTGCTAGAAAGCATGCATCTGAAACCATGAAAACCTTTTTCAGTAACGCTGAAAACCGTGAAAAGAGGAGCTTATCCATGAAAGGTATAATCTCATTTTCTTGATATATATTAAGAGTTTAGCTCAAATTTTCTTCTGCAAGAGATTTTGTAGCCATGAATTGGTAATGAATTATTTTTTCTGCTCTCATTGATTGGTTCAGGGGTTAAATTTTACTGCAAGAACTGCGGACAGGAAGGCCATAGACGCTTTTACTGTCCAGAGCTGGACACTAACGCAGACAGGAGATTTAGATGTCGAGTTTGTGGAGGGAAAGGCCATAACCGAAGAACTTGTCCCAAGTCGAAATCAATGGTCAGTAAGGGCATTTCCACAAGGAATCATCAGTGTGGAATATGTGGTGAGAGCGGTCACAACAGTAGAACATGCCGGAAGCTGGCCAGAGTGAAAACCACTGAGGGTGGTGTCGAAGATGGTGTTGGGAAGAGAGTGTATGCTTGTGGGTTCTGCAAGAAAATGGGACATAATGTAAGAACCTGTCCAAGTAAACGAGTTTCAGACTGGTGAATGGTGATTCTTGTTTAGAGTAAGAAAGTTCTTGATCATTTTCTTTGGTTAGACTTGGTTGCAAACAATGTTTTGAAAACCAGACTGGACCGGCCGCTTGAATCAGTGCGACTGTAACTCCCTTAACAAACCGAGTTTGGTTTTATCTGATACCCGGATTAGAGATAAATGGGTAAAACCAGTGACCCGGTCAAACTAAAATACGGTGTTCAAATTTTTTGAATGCAATCAATGTTAGTCGTTTTTAATCGGTCTGTTTCCATTTCTGAATAGTTTTTACGTTATGATGAAACTCAATTTCTTTTACTCTTACCATGTCTTGATATTTACTACTTTAAACGTGCCATAATATTCATTTACTTTTAAGTTTACTGTATATTCTTTTCACTCATAAATAGTACTAATTATTAGTAATTTAGTATACATTATTGTTTTCAAACTTTTTGTTTTGGATAGTGAAGACAGAAAAATGATATCAAACTAAGTAGGACACTAGGGAGGCATTTGACAACTACACACCTCAACTTTTGTGACAGTGGGAAACGTTGCTTGTAACTTGTAAGAAGGCTCAACTTCGTGGGTGTTGTTTTCTTTTAAGCAAATCATAGTCTCTAGGTTTACATACAGTCTTTCTTCAAATGCACTGAAGTTTCATTCCCTGGCTGTAGAATTGGGCACGCTATTGTACTACAGAGCTTGCAGTCTTGCAGTACAATGAGATACACCTCTGGGATCGCGGCTTTGAAGAGAATCGAAACCAGGTTAATCCCATCTTTCCCACCCTTATAGAATTGTGGCATAGTAAGTTTTCAAGCTTATGATAAAAGGGTTTTGGTTTTGAGACCAAACAAAGGCCCATACGAGTTCTGGCCACTCCACACTGAAGAAGAGCTCAAAGAGATAGCGTGGGAAGAAGAACGAGAGAGGCAGACACAAACAGCAAGAGACTCTTTCCGATCTTTGAATCACGGGCATACTTAAGAAAGTCCACAGAACAGGTGAAGAAACAGCATCAGAAGACAAACCTCTGTCACGGCAGTGGCAAAACGGGAGAGCCCCAGCACACTCGGAGGAGTCAAAACCAACGACAAGAAAATCACCATGGCAGCTAATAAGGATCTTTGAGGAGAGGCTCTACAGCAGCTTGAAACGCAGGGAGAACAGAGGAACCAGTGAACAAGAGAGGAGGCAGCGACGCTCTGGAGCTTCTCTTCCACACCTTGAGAAGCCGGATCTGACACGGTACTCCGAACAACCAGAGAAACAAGAACCCAAAATCCGATCTGCTCATGACCTCCTCGCCGACTCTTCAGGGATGCCTAGCACACACTAAGATTCCAGGTAGATCCGCCATAGCAGAAATCCAGAGAGGCAGGAGCAAACGAAGAGAGGGGGGGACTGAAGCTTACGCATATGAGAAGGGTGGGAGATTACGCTACTTGAATTGAAGAGTATAATGGATTCGAAGATCCATAGTAATCTCTTGTTCTTTCTTGGCTCCGTTGATAGGATCCTGGAATGCATGCAACGCTTCATGAGCAGAGAAGAGATCGTTAATCATCTATCGGTTCAATTTCAAACCAACCCTATTTGGACCAACACAGGTAACGTAAATTCATTTTTCAAGGAATGGTTAATGGGTCGGAGGAACGTTGGCTAATAATAACGTTGGGGTTTTGTAGTTTTTGATAACCTTGAGCATCAGTATCCAGATCACTTCAAAGCTTACTACGAATCTCTGTCTTTTGCCCAGCAATCATTCAACCCTAACTCACAAAGTAAGTTAGTAAAACCCTATTTCTTGTGGCTCAAGTTTAAGCTTGTGTTGTGCTGAAAAAGTAACGGTTTTCAACTAATCCCTTATATATTAATTGAGGAACATTTGAAAAGATGTAACTTCAATTTTGTATTAATTAAAAGAGACCCCAATGTATAGGTGGCACTCAATTAGGTAGTCAATTACATTTAATTGAAAAATAAGTAGGTCCACATTCGATTTTTATATGTTGTTAGATACATAAGTTGGTCAAACTATATGATATAATGATATGATATGTTATTTTCTTTCCTTAAATAAAACCTACGGAATTACCATAAATGACTAATATATATATATGACAATTAATAATTTTAATAATAAAGATTTGATAACAATTTATATCTCCTCCATCATTTTTTGTTTAATTTTATATTATTAAAATAAATTAAACAATCAAATTTGCTATAAAAATAAAATTTAGATTTTTTCGTATATGTTATATTTTGAATTTTTAAAAACGACAATAAATGACTAAAACTATTAAAATTATTATGTTAAAAATTAATGATCAATGGTTTAACATTTTTATTATAAGAAGATACACATTATTTTAAAACCATATGAGTAAAAAATATCATTTAATAATAAAATAAATATATATATATGTAGATTAAACACTATATACCACAAGATTACATAAATATTTTAATATTAAAACTTTCAATGAATTTTCAAGAACATTTATAAATTATAAACTTATTAAAGGTTTCAGATTGAAAATTTTGTTATCAATGATTTAAATATTTTGTTGTAAAACGATATGAATGATCATAGAACCGTATGATTATAAATTCTTATTTAATAAATAACTATACAAAATATACTATTTTTAGAAAAAAAGTTGGTCCATCTTAACTTATATTACACCTTTTATAAAACTTACTATCGAATTGATAAATAACGTACCAAAAAATGTTTTGCACTTTCCTTAAATAAAAGCTACGAAATTACCTAATATGATTAACGTATATGTGAAAATTAATTATTATGAATAATAAATATTTGATAACAATTTTTGTATCTTAGTTCTTTTTTTAATTTTATATTATTAAAAGATATTTAAAATCACATTAAATATATAATAAAAACATTTATATTTTTTCTTATATGTTATATTTTGAATTTTTCAAAACGTCTATAAATTATTAGAAATTTGAAGATCCCCACTCTGAAAATTTTGTGATCAATAGATTATTTTTTTGTCATAATAAGTTACAAATGATCATAAAATTGTATTAATATGAACTTTTATTTAATATTATAAGAAGATACACATGATTTTAAAACCATATGAGTAAAAAATAGAGTCATTTAGGTAAATAACCATAGAAGAGTCGGTAATTAGGTAAGTGGGTATATATGTTTCGAAAGTTGGAAGATAGGTGAGTATTCCGATTTTAACCCTACAATTAGCTGTGTTTATCAGTCTGACATTTGTCCTTGATCAGAATACTGTAGGCTAGTTGGTAACCTATTAACCACAAAAACACGCAAGGTTGCGTGTGAAAGGTTCAATTTTCAAAAACGGTAGGCTCCTCGGGGATTGCACAGGCATGCAGAGGTTTTGTAGTGGTACTTAAGGGAGGTTATCAGAATCAGGATTGATCAACTTACCAGAAAAAAGGGTAACTTCTCGGATTGGAGAGAGATAGACTTGAAGGTCGGATCTGATAAGATGGAATCAATACCGGAGATGATGTTCGCCGCCGGAGAAGAACCGGTCGGACTTCGTGTTCTGACGTACCAATCATCACGAGCCATAAAACGGATTGTCAATGCGTTGGAAGAGGAGGAAAAAGGTGTGATATTGGAGTCGTCTTTTGGTAAAATAATCGAGATTGCAGACAAACCTGCATTTTCTGGAAGATTCGCGAGGTATCTAATGTCAAGACAGATGAAGATCAAGAAGAAACATGAAGCATGGTTTAGGTTTGCGGGTCATCCTATAAGGTTCTCGCTGAGAGAGTTTGCGATTGTTACTGGATTGCCTTGTGGGAAGTTCCCCCCGAAGTCGAAGACGAAGCTTAAAGAAACTATCACCGAGAAACCGTATTGGCCGGCGTTGTTTGGGAAAGTTGAAGTCGTGACCGTCTCATCTGTAATCAAGATGCTGCGACGCAAAACAGTCACAGAGCGAGAGACCCGGATTAAGTTTGCTTGTTTGGCACTTCTATCTTCTGTCCTTATGCCAACGAACCTGAATATGAAAATTTCAAGGGAGTATGCTGAGGCAATCGAAGATCTCGGTGAGTTTTTTGCTTATCCATGGGGAAGAGTAGCTTTCGAGATGCTAATGGGTAGTATTAAAGAGAGAGATGAGATCACGCTGTCTCAAAACACTATTGCTGTCAAAGGGTTTGCCCTTGCGCTTCAGTTAGTTATGGTAGAAGCCGTACCCTCCTTAACGGAAGTTGTACAAGAAACGTGTTCGTCATCAGAATCAGACAGCGCGGACGATGTGGAAGATGGGGCCGAAAAGTCATCAAAAAAACAGACCTTGAGCCCTGCACACGCGCGAAGCATTGACAAGAAACCAGAGGTTTGTATAATGACCTAAGCTATGTAGTTAACGTACCAAATATGAAACCAGAAGTTCTTACAAGCACGGTTGTGGTCATTGATTGTAAATGTGTAGGTGTATGTAAAGAGCATAATTGACCAAGATCCAGAGAGGCTAGTGGATGAGAGCACGCTGACATGGTCTGATGATGAAGAGGATGAACAGGTAGACAATGTTTTGAAACTGATAGAGCAAAACCACAAGTTCTGTGGCTCAATGTTTAAAGGTGGAGCAACTAAAGCTGATGTGGAGAAGATGAGAGCGGGGGCAAAAGCACGTGGTAAAGAAAAGAAGACAAGAAAGCAACCGGTGACCAGTATCACAGTGGAACCTGACAATAACGCTTCTAATCTGTTTGATAAGATCAAGCCGGAGCTACTGAGGATTGATGGGAATGTGTCTTCAACCATGACAGCTGTTAAAGATGTAAACACGGGCCTAGGCTTGTTACATGGGTCGATCGTTGGTCAGGTAGAAGTTTGGTTGGGAAAGTTTAAAGAAGAATGTAGTGGACTTGTTGCTGAAGCTGTCAAGCAAGTTGTTGAGGCCGTCAATAACAATGCGAACAGAGGTGCGGGCACACCGATAATGAAAGTTAATCAAGAGGGTGGACGCAGTGCCGAAGATGAATTCTATGATACAACAATAAGGAACGTAATTGGTAACATTAATAAGTACGCCACTCCTCCACGTGTGACCATCCAGAATCAGGTAATTATGGATTTAACAGACGAAGAATACTTAAATTTGTAGTGATGTTAAAGATTGTGGTAATACAAAAACTTTTTATGTAGGGGGTCAACGCAACTGACGCAGAGCCTAACGATGTAATTAGGAGTCATGGTAATTTGGAGACAACTACAGAGGGAATTGCACTATCGGCTACAAGCCACACACACAATAGGAAGGGTGGCGTGAACGAGAACGTGATGCAGGTATATGAAGATATAGTAAATATATATATAAACCAAGATGACATATAAGTTTGGTGCAAGACAACTAAAGTGGAGGTCATTGTGCAGGATCCCGGTGATGGGATAGGACATCAAACTGCAGATGCTCCCAACTTTTCACTGGGTCTGACACAGTGTGAAAACCGGGGGGACCATGACGAGTCCGGAAAAAACATCCTAGGGCCGGATCTAAATGTATCCCATGTTGAAGACGACGACAATAGCGATGAGAATTTCATATGCAGAAAAAGCAAAAGGCAGAAGGCGTTTCCTTCTAGCTTATTGGCAGATTATCATTGCGGACCGGAGATACAAGGTCGTGGACGTCAAGCACCAACATACCTGTTTGTGAGACCAGGCGTCGCTGAAAGTATAAGAAAATACGAGAAACTCCAAGAAAAACTTGAGAGCTCAATGTAAGTACTGGCTATTATATGGGTGTAAAGCACTTATTGTTACACCATGTCTGGTGATTATGTGTTATTGTTTGTTGAAACGAAAACATGGGGGTTATATTTGAATACTACAAATGCATGTATAACCGGGTTTTGCTAATAATAATGTATTTAATATTGGTATAGTGTTATCAACGTCGGTGGGTGTTCTGTATCTGAGAAGGACTTAATCGACATCGCCGAAAGAACTCGACCGCTAACAGCCAAGGTTATTACGTTGCACCTATAATGTTTAAATGTACAAGGGTGGGTTTATATTGATGACGGTGTATGTATGATGTTTTACAGGCTGTTGATATCCTCTCCCGTATCGTACGTGTATTACAACAGGAAACTCCAGCAATCGAGGGACAGAAGAAAAGTGTGTTCTTCGACACAAAATTTATGGCATCCCTGTCACGAAACTACTCAAAGTTTGGGAAAAGTAAGAGTAAGGACACTCACGTTTTTCCCAAAGGTGTGATGGAATTTCTTGGAAGCTTCAAAGACTCCATTCGTAACATAAAGCGGTTCTACCTACCCTTCAACTTCGACAGAAAGCATTGGGTGGGAATTTGTGTTGATTGTGAGACATGGACTATCTACGTTCTGGATTGCAACACAGCCATCAAAAGTGTAAAGGAGATTGTGAAAGAATTAACACCCTTAGCCGAGGCCTTCCCGTATCTGTTGATACAAGCAGGAGGCGTATCTATAGAGGGGGATGTAGTCCCAATGATCATTGAGAGGGTGAAAGGAGTTGCACAGAACACACTAATAGGAGATTCAGCTGTTACAGCGGTGGTGTTAATGTGGAACCATTGCCTTGGAGGGTTAGAATCTTGCCGATCTGTCAATGCTGGACAAGTGGCCATAGAAGCCAAAGCTGCAGCAGTTATGGCATATGAATTGAACGAGGAGTTGTAGGGTTACACCTTGACCGGAATAATCTGGATTCAAAACGTCCAGCTCTATGTATGTTATTGTGTTGCTTTGTGTTGTTGTGTTGATTTGTGATGTTGTGTTGCTTTGTATTAGCACTTTGTCCAAATAAGACTTTATGAATCGTTATGTTGTTCTTTGGGTGATATTATTTAAAAAATGCAAGTATATTAAGTACGGAACTGTGAGTTCAAACATATATGGTAGGAAAAATATCCGGTTTATATGTAGACGATGGATGTGATAAATTGTTCATGAATCTTGGGTAGTAACTGGTTTTTTAAATTGGAAGGGTATATAACGTAGACGTAACCGGTATATCAAATTGCGTTGAATTCCTAAGTGACAAAAGCTGGTATTAAATAGAGAAGAAGAAGAATGGAATCGAGAACTGGATATGTGTAACGTTGAAAATGGATTCTTTTACTGAATACCGGTTATGTAATATCTAGTGTAGGATGTTCACCATAACTAGAGGGTGTATAGATAACGAAGAAATCAAAAATGTGAGAAGAGACATAAATTGAAAATCGGTTTTAGAAATCATAAAACGGTAACGTTAAACGTTAACCAGTTATATGTTATGTGGCATCGGATACTTGTAAAGATAACCGGGTAGTTTTGAATTTAGACAGATAAACTAACGATATGTATGTATATATCGATTCAGTGGTGGGGAATTAAGATATTAGGGGTCAGCTAATGCGATTTGAGTGTCGGGTCATTGGCGGACATAGGACGTGAGGTCTTGAAAATACTACATGCTTAATGAGAATATTATCTCGAGGGGTCAGCTAATGCGATTTGAGTGTCAGGTCATAGGCTGACATAGCTCGTGAGGTCTTGAAACTCCTGCATGCTTAAGAATATAAGCTCAAGTTTATAATGCCAAGCCATAAGTAGAGAGTATAGATTACCACGAAACCAGGATCTGTGTGAATATACATAAATGGATAAACGGATTTTAAATTCCTAAAACGATAAAGTTAAACGATAACCATTTATGTGTAAGTCCAAACGTATAATAGTAAAGATTACCGGGTAATTATATATGTAAAACAGTAAAGAGTACTCAAAGATAAACTAAATAAAGTATGTATATGAGGAGAGTTGCATAAACCGTTAAAGGCCAACAGTTTAAAGGGGGAGTTTGGTAAGCGATTTGACGAAGTCATGTATTCATTAAGAGGGGGGAAGATTTGAAAAATAATAGTTACCCGGTTATATAAAATGTAATAATGAGTAATTGAATTGATAACCGTAATGTGTAAGGTACAAACGGTTTACTGTAATGATATCAGTTTATGGTTTGTGTGGAAACATAATCAATAACTGGGGTATGTTTGTAGACTCATGGCCCGCATGCAACCTGAGTACATGGCAACATTAGTTTTCGGAATAAATCAAAGTTTCCAACCGACACCATGTCCGCTTTTTAGTGAGATCGCAAAATAAATCGAAGTTTTATTTGTGGTGCTTATAAACTTAGTGTTGTGAGATTCATATCATATTATACCTTGATAACAATACTTAAGACAGGCTGATTAGAAAGACGTTAGGAGTAGTTGTAATGCATTAGGGTAACCGGTTAGCTGGTAGGACGTTAGGAGTAGTTAATACGTCCATTATATTAGAATCAGCTATAGATGGTGGAATCTGATATGACGGTAGACATAAACATATAGATAGATGGTGGAATCTGATCTTTATTTATTATATAATCTCGGGAAATACTACAATCCTGCCTCCTCCATAACTGGTTATTATATATGACATAAGTAACAAGGAATCATATTCCTTATGCTGCCCAGAAACAGCTACCACCGCTCTTGCCTTACACCTTCATCATCCGAGTCGACCATCTTCCACATTAACATTAAACCTACTCATATGGGCATCTTGCAAGTGGCCCTGTTGTGGCCACTCGTTTTACAACGGCTGCATATGTGTTGTTTCCTCTGTGGTTTCATCTGTATTTTAAACATGGGGAAAGTGTAAATATTGACGTTTAAAAAGAGCAGTGTACATAAGAAATAGAAGAGTTAGTACTCACCCTTATTTCACCGCGGGACAGGATTCTAGATTTCCTTGGCCTCCCAGGTGGACGTCTAGTTGTGGGCGGAACTAACTCAACGTTAGCAGCAGGAGTAACCTCATCCATCGGTGCGGTAGGACCAGACTCTGTAATCGGTGCAATGTCTCTATCATAAGCAGCGTGTAGAGTCTGCAGAGTGTAGTAAGTGGATACCAGACTTTCGATCCTAACTTTACCATATACAGACGCAGCTACTGCGTGGGAACAAGGGATCAATAGGCATTGGAACTCGTAGCAACTGCAAGTCTTCTTAGCTAGGTTGACATGGAACGAGAACCCTTCCTTATCTCTGACTTGATACTCTGAACGGTTGATATTGGTCACACCAAATCCCCCGCTCAACTCGAAATTAGCGGCTACAATCTCTGCAACACGCGGAGTTAGAGTCTCTGAAGAGTTGCATGTTGTTAACCTTCTGGATGCGAACCACTCCATAAGCTTCTCTCTGATAAACTCCACAAGTGGTAGAATAGGATACTCACGGGCTTCTCGAAGTACAGCATTCCACGATTCGGCAACATTACTGGTCATTATGTTGTATCTCTGACCCTTAAAGTGTGAACGCGCCCAATGTTCAAAACCAATACCGATCAAGTAGTCTGCACATGAGGGGCTGATCTTCTTTATCTCATTGAAAACATTGTAAAACTCTGATAGCTTGAAAGCCCTTGCCGCTTTTGAAACCATGTAGCCTAGATGCTTGTTCTTGAAATATGTCCTTATGTTCCTTTTAAGATGCAACACGCAGGCGCAGTGTTTTGCCAACGGGAATACCTACAAAAGCAAATGGGTTTTGGAAGTAGGAATGTGTGTGAGTAAGTATTAAATGTAGTATCTTGAATAAAAAACCGGTTTACAATAATGTGTGTTAGAATGTAATAAGTGCTATTACTTGAAAAAAAACCGGTTTAGAAAATAGAACTTCATAATATATTGAAATGGGAATATGCAAAGTAGTTTATACCTTCGCAATGGCGTAGTAGATAGATGCATGGCGGTCGGATACAAAGACCAGGTCTGTTGTATTAGGCACGAACTCCAATAGATTCTGGAAGAACCACTCCCACGCCTTGTCGTTCTCACTATCAACGATTCCGATAGCTAATGGAAAAACTTGATAGTTTCCATCTTGGGCACATGCAGACAATAGACATCCAGCATATTTTCCTCGGAGGTGTGACCCATCAACAATTATCACTTTCCTCATGAATCGATAACCTTCAATAGATGCTGCCATTGCAATGAACAAATACTTGAATCTATGAACCTCTCCTTCTGCGACCTCTGTATGCAATGCAGTTTTAGTGCCAGGATTGGATTGAGTTAATTGCTTCAGATAGTCTGGCAGTAGGTTGAATGAAGCGCCAGATGAACCTTTTGTGTTGTCCATAGCTATTTGTCTAGATCTCCAAGCTTTCCAATACGAAATACGGACATTGTGGTCACCTTGCATGACTTGTCTAATTTCTCCTGGACGAGGCCCCGCACCAGTGCCTCCAAACCTAGCCTTCATCATCTCTCCAATCACTGAGTGTGTTGCTTGGCTTTGGTAACCTTAAAAAAAAATAGTCCTTAATATCAGTATTAAAATATGTCGTTGAAACGTTTTCCATCAATAGACACAAAACATGTTTGTATAGCAATGTTCAATATTAATATAATTGTTAAATTGAAGGTGGAACTTTACCGGAACGTGTATCAACAGAACACGTATGTTGCATCTCCAGAGAGCGGATTTCGTATGACGTAACATTCTTCAACCTTTTTGCGTACACCCGCCATTTGCAAGCCGGACTGAAGCATCGTAAGACCATCCCATCTGGAGAGGACCTTGAGTTTCGAAACCTGAATTTATTTTGGATGGCAAACATGGCCATGTGTTGTTTGAACTCTTCCCTACTTTTAAAAATCATGCCCACATAGATAGTGTCTGTAATAGGCTGCTTGTTTCCTACAAGTTTGTTCCAAGTACGTGAATTAGCAAAGACATAAATAGGACGGTATAATTAGAGGTTGAACAAAGAACTATAGTTTAGCATCATAGATATCATTTCCGAAAGTTCAAAAAGTAACAAACATACAACGTACTAATCCGACATAATGGTTAATAATCCGGTTACGACAGCAAGATATATAAAAATCCGGATTAACTGGGCGAGATGAAAACATACAACATGCTTATCCAAAATGTATGAAATTAATCCGGTAACAACAAAAGGCAGAGAAAAAAGAAATCCGGATTAATTGGCCGCGCAGAAAAAGAGCAAAGATAGGCTACTAAGCTAATGAAATGGAGCAAACCCACCATCATTCCCATCGGACTCAGAGGAAGAGTCATCTATCTCGACGTAGCTCCCTCCCGATCCATTGCAATTGCCAATGTCGAGACCCAAACGCAGATCAAGTGAAGGACCGCGACCACACCTATCAACATGCTCACCACCCCCTAAGGTGGGAGATTGTGCTTGTTTTTTCTTAGGCTCACATGCCACTCCGGACGTGCCTCCTGTGTGGTTGATCTATTAGTATAAATATAATGTTTTTGTGTAGACACATTATTATAAAAACGTTAATACATACCTTTCTCGTATGTTCCTTTTCCAAGCTGCGCACCAGAAGGTGTTGAGTTAAACCCTAAGACAGGAGGGGAAGCGGTGCGGTGCGTATCAACACATGGACCATCAGACGATCCAGTTTGTGATCCGGTTCCGTCTTCGTCAGAAGCAGCAGTAACGGTCGCTCTATCAGGGATGTCACCAGCCCTGACTCTTTTAGGTAGTGATCGCAGACCTTGTGTTGGCCTAGGGTGTGGTGTAGAACGGCGTTTGACAATGTACTTGTCTTCATACAAGTCATCCCAGAAATCTTCGTCATCGCTCGTTTCACCCCAAGCAGTTGGTAGACGTGGAAGAGCAGTTCCTCTCTCATTGTCAAGACTAGCACCTCGGAAAATATTAGAAGAATGGTCTGGCGAGTCATAGATCGGAGGATCGAGTTCGAAAGCTGCAAATACAAGGATGATATGAGTGATAGTTCCCGCTTACATAATATTGAAAGGTATTCTTCGGACTACATATGAACATCACGTACCATTATTTGGGCCGAGATGCTGATTTCTTAGAGATTGGTATGGCATTTGTATGCTCGGTGGATGAATGTTTTCTTCAAATGGTATTATTTGGTTAGGTGGGGCTCTTCGAGTATCCTCATTGTCATCGTCGCCGGCAAGTGCTGCGTCGATCTCCAACGCCATTCGATAGACAATCAAGAGTTGTTGTTCGTCGAATAGTAACTCCAAAACCCTCCTTGCGCACCTTATGGGAATATCTCCAACCATGTCTACATCACATAGGGCTTTTAGTGTTAATATTTCAGGAAGATACAGACAATGAACAAAAATGTTGAAAAGTTGAGATTACCCCTAATGGCCTGGCGGTGTTGCGCTTCCGTTATACCGTCTGCGAGGAAGGTAGTTTCTCCAACAGTAAATGGAGATCTACAGTGAAATTCGTATTTGGCAACCTTCTGGGGTCCGACAGTTACGTTCAATGTAGGATCGGGGTCGTAAACCCTAACGCTCATCATCACCTCGACGTCGTTATTGGAACGGATGTTCAGCGGCGGAGAACTATTCCCATCGGGGACAAGCATCCACTGTGGGAGTTGGTAGTTTAGAATGAGTGGTGTCGTTTGATTCATCAGTAGCCTCACCCTGACCAAGTTGACCAAGCTCTCGTAAGTTTCATTCTCTCTCACACATAGAACTTCACCGGTGTAGGAAGGCCCAGGTTCAAAAAGCCATTCTCCGATTGTTGATTTAGTCCACACACCTTGAAGGAGACGAATCAGCATAGCGATCTGCTTGACGATTAAGTAAACAAAAAAGGTCAGACATGGTTTTACTTCTCCTATATAAACATAATAAGTGAGACACTATGGGACCAATATGGACAGAACGTTATTTATTTCATCAAAGATAAACAAAAGACCGACATAATTAATGAGAGAATTTAGAATGGAAAGTGAACCTCAGCTATGGTCTCGAAATCACTCGTAAAACCGGAAGAAACTGCCGTAAACTGGAATTTATTATCGAGTACTTAATGGAACTGGAGTTGAGGTTCACTGCATTTATAGCGAGATGCAGTGGTAGAATCCGGAGGGACTTACACAGATATGCAATCGAAGCTCATGCAGCGCATCTAACCTGCCGCCCAACCTCTCATAGGCGTCATCATCATCTCTAGGGCTAGTTTGCATTCTGACACGCCATCTCGTACCTATTTTAGTTTTTATTTATTTTTAGTGAAGTGTAAGGTAGAGTACAGAGTATCTACCGTAAAGCAAACCGATATTGAGTCCATTGTAAAGTGCCGGTTGAGTAAGTGGATATATTGAACCGGATTAAAACCTTTTACTTCGGTTATCAAAGGTATAATTACTCCATTGAACGATGAAAACCTACTACACGTGTCAAAAATCAAACATATTCGTGAACTACACGCCCTATTGTTCTTTGACCTATACATCGCCTCAACTTTCTTCGCTGCAGAACACTCTTCCCAATTCTCTCACTAGAAATGGCAAACTCCAACTCGTCTTCTTCTTCATCGGCAGTTACTATGCGTGAGAGTCAGGGTCCACCGTGCCGTTGCACCAGATCTACGTCGATGATGATGTCTTGGACAGATGATAATCCGGGGAGACGGTTTTACCGATGCGAAGAACATGGATTCGTGGCCTGGGCAGATAAAGAGAAGCCTGGAGGATGGCAGAAAGATAGCTTGTTGGAAGCTAGAGATCAGATCCGCCGATATCGACAGGAGGTGAGTCTCCTAAAGGAGTCGCTTCGAGAAGCCAGACAGCAGCTGAATCGAGAGCGTTCATTACAATCCGTTGATCACTCTGCGAATCTCGCCGCGACTCATGAGCTCTTACATCAGGAAGTCCTTAAACGTGAGAAGATTCTTCGCCACATGTTCGCAGTCTCTTGGGGAGGTTTCATTGTGGTTACAGCTACAATCATCTACATGCTCAAACAGTAGATTGCCAGATCTGTTCATTGTTAAATCCATGTTTAAGCTTCTGCCTTCAACTAATGTGTCTAGTTCCCTCTAAAATCCTATCTTTTGCTATGATTATTGTATGTTAATGTAATGTTTCTCCCTTCGGTTTCTTAATTATGGTTGTCAGTTTGTAATATTTGAACTCATCTAATATAAAACTAATGTTGTAAGATTATAATTGTAGATCCATAACTCATTAATTATCTCGCTTATATATTAGATTATAGACTAAAACAAGGTACTTTGCATAATTATGGGCTTGGTGAAATACATGGGAATCAATATAGCGTAGATACACAGCATTGTTAAGACTAAAACTGATGCTATTACACATGTGTTAAAAATGACTTAGTAGACTAATCAAGTAAAGTCAAATAATGTGGTCTTCTATATAAGAATCCCATTATAAAACACAATCAATTAATAATGTATTTGAAAATTCAAATAAAATTATTACTGTGCCATGCACGGTTTTATTGAAAACCGCATATTAAAATAATTTTAACCGAAATCGATATCTACTTTCTGCTGTAACCTACTCTGACATAAAATCCACTGTTCAAGACAAACCTACAAATCTACAATGCGTTTAACGATGACATCTAAATTGCTACTCACGCTTCGTTAGGGGCAGTAAGGTAAAATAGCATACTTACCATGACCATATACCTAAATACAAATGATACGTGCATGGTTGCCTAATATAACGTCTACTCGTTACTAAGCAATGCAAATACTCTAAAAAAGAGTCATTTAGGTAAATAACCATAGAAGAGTCGGTAATTAGGTAAGTGGGTATATATGTTTCGAAAGTTGGAAGATAGGTGAGTATTCCGATTTTAACCCTACAATTAGCTGTGTTTATCAGTCTGACATTTGTCCTTGATCAGAATACTGTAGGCTAGTTGGTAACCTATTAACCACAAAAACACGCAAGGTTGCGTGTGAAAGGTTCAATTTTCAAAAACGGTAGGCTCCTCGGGGATTGCACAGGCATGCAGAGGTTTTGTAGTGGTGCTTAAGGGAGGTTATCAGAATCAGGATTGATCAACTTACCAGAAAAAAGGGTAACTTCTCGGATTGGAGAGAGATAGACTTGAAGGTCGGATCTGATAAGATGGAATCAATACCGGAGATGATGTTCGCCGCCGGAGAAGAACCGGTCGGACTTCGTGTTCTGACGTACCAATCATCACGAGCCATAAAACGGATTGTCAATGCGTTGGAAGAGGAGGAAAAAGGTGTGATATTGGAGTCGTCTTTTGGTAAAATAATCGAGATTGCAGACAAACCTGCATTTTCTGGAAGATTCGCGAGGTATCTAATGTCAAGACAGATGAAGATCAAGAAGAAACATGAAGCATGGTTTAGGTTTGCGGGTCATCCTATAAGGTTCTCGCTGAGAGAGTTTGCGATTGTTACTGGATTGCCTTGTGGGAAGTTCCCCCCGAAGTCGAAGACGAAGCTTAAAGAAACTATCACCGAGAAACCGTATTGGCCGGCGTTGTTTGGGAAAGTTGAAGTCGTGACCGTCTCATCTGTAATCAAGATGCTGCGACGCAAAACAGTCACAGAGCGAGAGACCCGGATTAAGTTTGCTTGTTTGGCACTTCTATCTTCTGTCCTTATGCCAACGAACCTGAATATGAAAATTTCAAGGGAGTATGCTGAGGCAATCGAAGATCTCGGTGAGTTTTTTGCTTATCCATGGGGAAGAGTAGCTTTCGAGATGCTAATGGGTAGTATTAAAGAGAGAGATGAGATCACGCTGTCTCAAAACACTATTGCTGTCAAAGGGTTTGCCCTTGCGCTTCAGTTAGTTATGGTAGAAGCCGTACCCTCCTTAACGGAAGTTGTACAAGAAACGTGTTCGTCATCAGAATCAGACAGCGCGGACGATGTGGAAGATGGGGCCGAAAAGTCATCAAAAAAACAGACCTTGAGCCCTGCACACGCGCGAAGCATTGACAAGAAACCAGAGGTTTGTATAATGACCTAAGCTATGTAGTTAACGTACCAAATATGAAACCAGAAGTTCTTACAAGCACGGTTGTGGTCATTGATTGTAAATGTGTAGGTGTATGTAAAGAGCATAATTGACCAAGATCCAGAGAGGCTAGTGGATGAGAGCACGCTGACATGGTCTGATGATGAAGAGGATGAACAGGTAGACAATGTTTTGAAACTGATAGAGCAAAACCACAAGTTCTGTGGCTCAATGTTTAAAGGTGGAGCAACTAAAGCTGATGTGGAGAAGATGAGAGCGGGGGCAAAAGCACGTGGTAAAGAAAAGAAGACAAGAAAGCAACCGGTGACCAGTATCACAGTGGAACCTGACAATAACGCTTCTAATCTGTTTGATAAGATCAAGCCGGAGCTACTGAGGATTGATGGGAATGTGTCTTCAACCATGACAGCTGTTAAAGATGTAAACACGGGCCTAGGCTTGTTACATGGGTCGATCGTTGGTCAGGTAGAAGTTTGGTTGGGAAAGTTTAAAGAAGAATGTAGTGGACTTGTTGCTGAAGCTGTCAAGCAAGTTGTTGAGGCCGTCAATAACAATGCGAACAGAGGTGCGGGCACACCGATAATGAAAGTTAATCAAGAGGGTGGACGCAGTGCCGAAGATGAATTCTATGATACAACAATAAGGAACGTAATTGGTAACATTAATAAGTACGCCACTCCTCCACGTGTGACCATCCAGAATCAGGTAATTATGGATTTAACAGACGAAGAATACTTAAATTTGTAGTGATGTTAAAGATTGTGGTAATACAAAAACTTTTTATGTAGGGGGTCAACGCAACTGACGCAGAGCCTAACGATGTAATTAGGAGTCATGGTAATTTGGAGACAACTACAGAGGGAATTGCACTATCGGCTACAAGCCACACACACAATAGGAAGGGTGGCGTGAACGAGAACGTGATGCAGGTATATGAAGATATAGTAAATATATATATAAACCAAGATGACATATAAGTTTGGTGCAAGACAACTAAAGTGGAGGTCATTGTGCAGGATCCCGGTGATGGGATAGGACATCAAACTGCAGATGCTCCCAACTTTTCACTGGGTCTGACACAGTGTGAAAACCGGGGGGACCATGATGAGTCCGGAAAAAACATCCTAGGGCCGGATCTAAATGTATCCCATGTTGAAGACGACGACAATAGCGATGAGAATTTCATATGCAGAAAAAGCAAAAGGCAGAAGGCGTTTCCTTCTAGCTTATTGGCAGATTATCATTGCGGACCGGAGATACAAGGTCGTGGACGTCAAGCACCAACATACCTGTTTGTGAGACCAGGCGTCGCTGAAAGTATAAGAAAATACGAGAAACTCCAAGAAAAACTTGAGAGCTCAATGTAAGTACTGGCTATTATATGGGTGTAAAGCACTTATTGTTACACCATGTCTGGTGATTATGTGTTATTGTTTGTTGAAACGAAAACATGGGGGTTATATTTGAATACTACAAATGCATGTATAACCGGGTTTTGCTAATAATAATGTATTTAATATTGGTATAGTGTTATCAACGTCGGTGGGTGTTCTGTATCTGAGAAGGACTTAATCGACATCGCCGAAAGAACTCGACCGCTAACAGCCAAGGTTATTACGTTGCACCTATAATGTTTAAATGTACAAGGGTGGGTTTATATTGATGACGGTGTATGTATGATGTTTTACAGGCTGTTGATATCCTCTCCCGTATCGTACGTGTATTACAACAGGAAACTCCAGCAATCGAGGGACAGAAGAAAAGTGTGTTCTTCGACACAAAATTTATGGCATCCCTGTCACGAAACTACTCAAAGTTTGGGAAAAGTAAGAGTAAGGACACTCACGTTTTTCCCAAAGGTGTGATGGAATTTCTTGGAAGCTTCAAAGACTCCATTCGTAACATAAAGCGGTTCTACCTACCCTTCAACTTCGACAGAAAGCATTGGGTGGGAATTTGTGTTGATTGTGAGACATGGACTATCTACGTTCTGGATTGCAACACAGCCATCAAAAGTGTAAAGGAGATTGTGAAAGAATTAACACCCTTAGCCGAGGCCTTCCCGTATCTGTTGATACAAGCAGGAGGCGTATCTATAGAGGGGGATGTAGTCCCAATGATCATTGAGAGGGTGAAAGGAGTTGCACAGAACACACTAATAGGAGATTCAGCTGTTACAGCGGTGGTGTTAATGTGGAACCATTGCCTTGGAGGGTTAGAATCTTGCCGATCTGTCAATGCTGGACAAGTGGCCATAGAAGCCAAAGCTGCAGCAGTTATGGCATATGAATTGAACGAGGAGTTGTAGGGTTACACCTTGACCGGAATAATCTGGATTCAAAACGTCCAGCTCTATGTATGTTATTGTGTTGCTTTGTGTTGTTGTGTTGATTTGTGATGTTGTGTTGCTTTGTATTAGCACTTTGTCCAAATAAGACTTTATGAATCGTTATGTTGTTCTTTGGGTGATATTATTTAAAAAATGCAAGTATATTAAGTACGGAACTGTGAGTTCAAACATATATGGTAGGAAAAATATCCGGTTTATATGTAGACGATGGATGTGATAAATTGTTCATGAATCTTGGGTAGTAACTGGTTTTTTAAATTGGAAGGGTATATAACGTAGACGTAACCGGTATATCAAATTGCGTTGAATTCCTAAGTGACAAAAGCTGGTATTAAATAGAGAAGAAGAAGAATGGAATCGAGAACTGGATATGTGTAACGTTGAAAATGGATTCTTTTACTGAATACCGGTTATGTAATATCTAGTGTAGGATGTTCACCATAACTAGAGGGTGTATAGATAACGAAGAAATCAAAAATGTGAGAAGAGACATAAATTGAAAATCGGTTTTAGAAATCATAAAACGGTAACGTTAAACGTTAACCAGTTATATGTTATGTGGCATCGGATACTTGTAAAGATAACCGGGTAGTTTTGAATTTAGACAGATAAACTAACGATATGTATGTATATATCGATTCAGTGGTGGGGAATTAAGATATTAGGGGTCAGCTAATGCGATTTGAGTGTCGGGTCATTGGCGGACATAGGACGTGAGGTCTTGAAAATACTACATGCTTAATGAGAATATTATCTCGAGGGGTCAGCTAATGCGATTTGAGTGTCAGGTCATAGGCTGACATAGCTCGTGAGGTCTTGAAACTCCTGCATGCTTAAGAATATAAGCTCAAGTTTATAATGCCAAGCCATAAGTAGAGAGTATAGATTACCACGAAACCAGGATCTGTGTGAATATACATAAATGGATAAACGGATTTTAAATTCCTAAAACGATAAAGTTAAACGATAACCATTTATGTGTAAGTCCAAACGTATAATAGTAAAGATTACCGGGTAATTATATATGTAAAACAGTAAAGAGTACTCAAAGATAAACTAAATAAAGTATGTATATGAGGAGAGTTGCATAAACCGTTAAAGGCCAACAGTTTAAAGGGGGAGTTTGGTAAGCGATTTGACGAAGTCATGTATTCATTAAGAGGGGGGAAGATTTGAAAAATAATAGTTACCCGGTTATATAAAATGTAATAATGAGTAATTGAATTGATAACCGTAATGTGTAAGGTACAAACGGTTTACTGTAATGATATCAGTTTATGGTTTGTGTGGAAACATAATCAATAACTGGGGTATGTTTGTAGACTCATGGCCCGCATGCAAGTTACCTATAGTGTCTGTAATAGGCTGCTTGTTTCCTACAAGTTTGTTCCAAGTACGTGAATTAGCAAAGACATAAATAGGACGGTATAATTAGAGGTTGAACAAAGAACTATAGTTTAGCATCATAGATATCATTTCCGAAAGTTCAAAAAGTAACAAACATACAACGTACTAATCCGACATAATGGTTAATAATCCGGTTACGACAGCAAGATATATAAAAATCCGGATTAACTGGGCGAGATGAAAACATACAACATGCTTATCCAAAATGTATGAAATTAATCCGGTAACAACAAAAGGCAGAGAAAAAAGAAATCCGGATTAATTGGCCGCGCAGAAAAAGAGCAAAGATAGGCTACTAAGCTAATGAAATGGAGCAAACCCACCATCATTCCCATCGGACTCAGAGGAAGAGTCATCTATCTCGACGTAGCTCCCTCCCGATCCATTGCAATTGCCAATGTCGAGACCCAAACGCAGATCAAGTGAAGGACCGCGACCACACCTATCAACATGCTCACCACCCCCTAAGGTGGGAGATTGTGCTTGTTTTTTCTTAGGCTCACATGCCACTCCGGACGTGCCTCCTGTGTGGTTGATCTATTAGTATAAATATAATGTTTTTGTGTAGACACATTATTATAAAAACGTTAATACATACCTTTCTCGTATGTTCCTTTTCCAAGCTGCGCACCAGAAGGTGTTGAGTTAAACCCTAAGACAGGAGGGGAAGCGGTGCGGTGCGTATCAACACATGGACCATCAGACGATCCAGTTTGTGATCCGGTTCCGTCTTCGTCAGAAGCAGCAGTAACGGTCGCTCTATCAGGGATGTCACCAGCCCTGACTCTTTTAGGTAGTGATCGCAGACCTTGTGTTGGCCTAGGGTGTGGTGTAGAACGGCGTTTGACAATGTACTTGTCTTCATACAAGTCATCCCAGAAATCTTCGTCATCGCTCGTTTCACCCCAAGCAGTTGGTAGACGTGGAAGAGCAGTTCCTCTCTCATTGTCAAGACTAGCACCTCGGAAAATATTAGAAGAATGGTCTGGCGAGTCATAGATCGGAGGATCGAGTTCGAAAGCTGCAAATACAAGGATGATATGAGTGATAGTTCCCGCTTACATAATATTGAAAGGTATTCTTCGGACTACATATGAACATCACGTACCATTATTTGGGCCGAGATGCTGATTTCTTAGAGATTGGTATGGCATTTGTATGCTCGGTGGATGAATGTTTTCTTCAAATGGTATTATTTGGTTAGGTGGGGCTCTTCGAGTATCCTCATTGTCATCGTCGCCGGCAAGTGCTGCGTCGATCTCCAACGCCATTCGATAGACAATCAAGAGTTGTTGTTCGTCGAATAGTAACTCCAAAACCCTCCTTGCGCACCTTATGGGAATATCTCCAACCATGTCTACATCACATAGGGCTTTTAGTGTTAATATTTCAGGAAGATACAGACAATGAACAAAAATGTTGAAAAGTTGAGATTACCCCTAATGGCCTGGCGGTGTTGCGCTTCCGTTATACCGTCTGCGAGGAAGGTAGTTTCTCCAACAGTAAATGGAGATCTACAGTGAAATTCGTATTTGGCAACCTTCTGGGGTCCGACAGTTACGTTCAATGTAGGATCGGGGTCGTAAACCCTAACGCTCATCATCACCTCGACGTCGTTATTGGAACGGATGTTCAGCGGCGGAGAACTATTCCCATCAGGGACAAGCATCCACTGTGGGAGTTGGTAGTTTAGAATGAGTGGTGTCGTTTGATTCATCAGTAGCCTCACCCTGACCAAGTTGACCAAGCTCTCGTAAGTTTCATTCTCTCTCACACATAGAACTTCACCGGTGTAGGAAGGCCCAGGTTCAAAAAGCCATTCTCCGATTGTTGATTTAGTCCACACACCTTGAAGGAGACGAATCAGCATAGCGATCTGCTTGACGATTAAGTAAACAAAAAAGGTCAGACATGGTTTTACTTCTCCTATATAAACATAATAAGTGAGACACTATGGGACCAATATGGACAGAACGTTATTTATTTCATCAAAGATAAACAAAAGACCGACATAATTAATGAGAGAATTTAGAATGGAAAGTGAACCTCAGCTATGGTCTCGAAATCACTCGTAAAACCGGAAGAAACTGCCGTAAACTGGAATTTATTATCGAGTACTTAATGGAACTGGAGTTGAGGTTCACTGCATTTATAGCGAGATGCAGTGGTAGAATCCGGAGGGACTTACACAGATATGCAATCGAAGCTCATGCAGCGCATCTAACCTGCCGCCCAACCTCTCATAGGCGTCATCATCATCTCTAGGGCTAGTTTGCATTCTGACACGCCATCTCGTACCTATTTTAGTTTTTATTTATTTTTAGTGAAGTGTAAGGTAGAGTACAGAGTATCTACCGTAAAGCAAACCGATATTGAGTCCATTGTAAAGTGCCGGTTGAGTAAGTGGATATATTGAACCGGATTAAAACCTTTTACTTCGGTTATCAAAGGTATAATTACTCCATTGAACGATGAAAACCTACTACACGTGTCAAAAATCAAACATATTCGTGAACTACACGCCCTATTGTTCTTTGACCTATACATCGCCTCAACTTTCTTCGCTGCAGAACACTCTTCCCAATTCTCTCACTAGAAATGGCAAACTCCAACTCGTCTTCTTCTTCATCGGCAGTTACTATGCGTGAGAGTCAGGGTCCACCGTGCCGTTGCACCAGATCTACGTCGATGATGATGTCTTGGACAGATGATAATCCGGGGAGACGGTTTTACCGATGCGAAGAACATGGATTCGTGGCCTGGGCAGATAAAGAGAAGCCTGGAGGATGGCAGAAAGATAGCTTGTTGGAAGCTAGAGATCAGATCCGCCGATATCGACAGGAGGTGAGTCTCCTAAAGGAGTCGCTTCGAGAAGCCAGACAGCAGCTGAATCGAGAGCGTTCATTACAATCCGTTGATCACTCTGCGAATCTCGCCGCGACTCATGAGCTCTTACATCAGGAAGTCCTTAAACGTGAGAAGATTCTTCGCCACATGTTCGCAGTCTCTTGGGGAGGTTTCATTGTGGTTACAGCTACAATCATCTACATGCTCAAACAGTAGATTGCCAGATCTGTTCATTGTTAAATCCATGTTTAAGCTTCTGCCTTCAACTAATGTGTCTAGTTCCCTCTAAAATCCTATCTTTTGCTATGATTATTGTATGTTAATGTAATGTTTCTCCCTTCGGTTTCTTAATTATGGTTGTCAGTTTGTAATATTTGAACTCATCTAATATAAAACTAATGTTGTAAGATTATAATTGTAGATCCATAACTCATTAATTATCTCGCTTATATATTAGATTATAGACTAAAACAAGGTACTTTGCATAATTATGGGCTTGGTGAAATACATGGGAATCAATATAGCGTAGATACACAGCATTGTTAAGACTAAAACTGATGCTATTACACATGTGTTAAAAATGACTTAGTAGACTAATCAAGTAAAGTCAAATAATGTGGTCTTCTATATAAGAATCCCATTATAAAACACAATCAATTAATAATGTATTTGAAAATTCAAATAAAATTATTACTGTGCCATGCACGGTTTTATTGAAAACCGCATATTAAAATAATTTTAACCGAAATCGATATCTACTTTCTGCTGTAACCTACTCTGACATAAAATCCACTGTTCAAGACAAACCTACAAATCTACAATGCGTTTAACGATGACATCTAAATTGCTACTCACGCTTCGTTAGGGGCAGTAAGGTAAAATAGCATACTTACCATGACCATATACCTAAATACAAATGATACGTGCATGGTTGCCTAATATAACGTCTACTCGTTACTAAGCAATGCAAATACTCTAAAAAATATCATTTAATAATAAAACACACATATATATATATAGATTATACTATATACCATAAGATTACATAAATATTTTAATATTAAAACTTTCAATGAATTTTCAAAAACATTTATAAATTATAAACTTATTAAAGATTTCACATTGAAAATTTTGTTATCGATGATTACAAGCTATTATTGCAAAAATTGGCGAAAATAACAAACTATCATTAAGAATTTCATCTTTAGACCAAAAAGTAATAAGAATGAGAGGTGTTAAGCTTTTCATCATCCTGGCGTCGAGCTATTTTTCCGCAGGACCTCCCCTACTAACTCCCCTTGAGGTAACTGGATAATTTTCAACGGCAAAAGGGCTCCTGACCAGTTAGAAACAAAAATAAATAAAAACAGGGTTCCAATAAATTATTTTATTTCGACTATAAAAAATTTCATATCAAAATTTTTTTTTTTAGTTATGACTTATGCTCTTTATCACAAGCATATGTATTTTACAAATTATCACAAATTCAAGTTAGTAACTTTTCTAAATTAAAGTCTTTTTTTGAATATAATATATACATAACATCCTTTTTTGTTAAGAATCAAATAAAAGATTTTTTTCAAGAACAAGGAATCTTTCATTATGAATGGAAAGATAAAACTCTTTTAAATTCCGAAATAAATCAATGGAAAAACTGGTCTATTATAAAATGATATGAATGATCATAGAACTGTATGATTATAAATTCTCATTTAATAAATGAGTATATAAAATATATTATTCTTAAAAAATAGGTTGGACCATCTTAACTTACATTATATTTTTTATTAAACTAACTATCGAATTGATAAATAATCTACCAAATTTGTTTTTGCACTTTCCTTAATTAGAAACTACGAAATTACCTAATATGATTAACGTATATATGAAAATTAATTATTATGAATAATAAATATTTGATAACAATTTTGGTATCTTAGTTTTTTTTTTAATTTTATATTATTGAAAGATATTAAAAAATACATTAAATATATAATAAAAACATTTATATTTTTTCTTATATGTTATATTTTGAATTTTTCAAAACGTCTATATATTATTAGAAATTTGAATATTCCCACTCTGAAAATTTTGTGATCAATAGATTATTTTTTTTGTTATAATAAGTTACAAATGATCATAAAATATAACGCATATGAATTTTTATTTAATAAATATTTAAACTAAATAATATATATATATATATATAAATACTAATGATTTAAAACAACAAGATTGGCTGATCAATTTAGTCGTCCAGTTGAAATCTTTCAAAAGTATGTGAAAGACTAAAGTCAA
This sequence comes from Brassica napus, assembly GCF_020379485.1. Lineage (NCBI taxonomy): Eukaryota > Viridiplantae > Streptophyta > Magnoliopsida > Brassicales > Brassicaceae > Brassica > Brassica napus. Next base: position 13,795,519 of record NC_063443.1, on the reverse strand, counting down.
AGTAAATATGGATTTAGAATAGTAGTTATATTTTACTAACCGAAATACCGAAAAAAAAACCGAACCGAACCGAAACCAATCCGATATTCGGATTGAACACCCCTAATCCAAATGAAGCCAAACTATTGTTTCATTCTCCAAAATATAATAAAAATAATAACTTAATCCCGCGCAAGGCGCGGATCTTATCCTAGTAATAATATAATTAATTAACATTTGGATATATTCTAGATACATAGGGGAATTTAGATTCTCTTGATTTTCTATGTATATAATAAGCCTTGATGAATGCAATAATAACTCACTAAATCTGCTTATTAGATTTTGTGATTCAGAAGAGAGAAAACGCAACCACTTGGCTGTAAAACTTATCCTTGTTTTCTTGTGCTTTTGTTACCTATGGGGACAGCTCAAATCTTCCAGGGAGACACTGGTGCATCCTCATCATATCAGCTTCCTCCAGAAGCTGATATTTCTAACGCTGGTGATGCAGTAATCCCTCTGCAGCCGCCCCTTTATCCCGGTAATTACACTCATCCTCTGTCCTCTTTGGTCCTTCTAAAACTGTTTGCTCATGTTATTTTCTTTCCTCAGTGGATGCTGCTGCTCAAAACTTACCTGGTGCATCATCATTTCCACTAGAAGCTGCTATTTCTAACGCAATCCCTCTGCAGCCGCCTCGTTATCCCGGTAATTACACTCATCCTCGGTCCTGTTTGGTGCTTCTGAAACTGTTTGCTCATGTTATTTTCTTGCTCATGTTAGCAGTGTATGCTGCTGCTGCTCAAAACTTCCCTGGTGCATCCTCATCATCACAAGTTCCACCAGAAGCTAGCAATGCTGGTGATGCAATGATCGAAATTTTGAAGCAGATGTTAAGCAGGTTGGACCAGATGCTCACTAAGCAAGACCAGAGTCTCACTAAGCAAGACCAGATGCTCACTAAGCAAGACCAGATGCTCAATTTACTGACTCGCAAGAGAGAGCGAACTGACCAGGACCAAGATGAACAAGTTCCGGATCCAAGAAGGCAGCGAACATCAGATTCTCCAACATTATAGTTTGTGATTACAACAATGATTGCATGATGCTTATTCTCTTAGCTAAGCAGTTTAAAAACATTATCTGTGTGTTTCTTGTTGTGGATTTCTAGGTTTGCATTGTTAGTCTCATACCTGGGAAGAGATACACAATGTCACACGTTAAGAACATGCATTCATTCATTCTTTCTAGATTTTTAGGTACTTTTTTTGTGGCAAAAAAAAAACACCTGTGCATAGGTTTTGTGAATGCGTATTCAGCTTAAACCAAAAAAAAAGCTTAAGTAGGACTGTAGGAGAGTTACTGCAAGAGTCTTGTATAAAGTTGCACAGCAATACCAAGACATTTAACAGCTTCTTGATTTGTACATACAGTATACAGATAGAGTTAGAGAACGGTAATGCGGACAGCAATTGCTACTACCGGCTTTGTCTTCTTTCTTAGCTGATCATTTCTTGCGTTTTCCTATCGGATCATGGCTCCTTTACCTTGAGCTCTCATTGAACAATGACCTCAAAGACGCAGCTAAGTTATCGCGTCTGTGCGCTTTAGATTTAAATAAAACATATATGAAATCAAGAACTAACCAAAAAACTAACATCAAGAACAATTGTATACCGGAGAGAACAACATCGTCCATACTCACAACTTTCAACAAAAAATAAGCAGAACTTTTAGACAAAGCTATTCTGCAAACTAAAACAATCAAAACAAGACTCGTTTATTTTGGTTAATTCGTCCTGCTTTGCTGATTTAATATTTTTACAACAGTTTTAGCCAAAAGCATACTACGCAACACATGATGCTCAAGAAAATGTCACTCTCTACGACAGATATGTAAAGAAGGTTCCGTAACACATAAAAAGCCTAAGAAGAAAACCCTTCTTCACAATACAAACTCGAATCAACTTGTACACCAGTTTTAGCCAAAACCATACATACTACAAACCCTTTTACTCACCACTGAGGTAAGTAAAGAAGGTTCATTTTATGTGCTTGGGTAAGGTAAGTAACTCATAGAAAAAGAAAAAAAACCTAAGAAGAAAACACTTGCAAACACAATCCAAAAATTCAATATGCATTCCCCTGAAGCTATGATTAGGATTCAAAACGAATAGTAGCAATGACCCATAAGAAGTAGGTCTGTCAGTTGGGTTGGACCACACCCAAATGGGTATGTTTAACTGGGTGTTTTTTTTTTCTGGGTTCAAAACACCCACACCCATATTTAGTTCACGCCCAACAACACCGATAACCAATAACACCCATCACCCAACTGGACACCCAAGTCCACCCATTTATAAGCAATTTAAGTATTGATCCAAATCTGTTTTTTTTTTTGAACACATGTCCAAATCTGTTTAAATTCAATTTAAATTCATTTTAAATATTAAACAACATTGAAATATGATAGAAATATCCAAAATTGAGTAGTAAAATTTTGAAACTTTAAACAACATTGAAAATTTTGAAAATCTGAAACAATCTCAATGACTTAAGTTTTTAACAACACTGTTTATGAATTCACTTCATACAACTCATCGTGTTTCTGAATCCAAAACAAAACGATATTCTAAACGATTCATCATCATCATCAGAGCTAGAGTAAACAATGGAAACGAGATTCATCATCATCACAAAACCCACAACGGAGATTCATCATAATACAAAACGAGATTCATCACAAAACCCACAACAGAGATTCATCATCATCGTCATATAACCTGAGATCGAAGCTAAAACTCAAAGTTAACCTGAGATCGAAGCTAAAAACTCAAAAGTTATAGAAACGTAAGATCGGAAGCTAAAACGTAAGATCAGAATCTTACCGGAAATTGGGAGAAGAAGAAGTCACACACCGGAGAAGATGAATCCAGAAGGAGAGATCAGAAGGATAGATCGCAAAATTTCATCGCTAACTCGCAAAAGAGGAATACAATGGCGACGACAAAAGAAATTTTCCTTTTTCAGTCAAAATAAAAAAAATGATTTTTTATATATTGGGCTACCCAATATCCAATTAGGTTGTACCAAATTGTCCATGGGTAAATTGGGCTTTTAGCCCAACTGGACCGTAAAATATTTGCGCTTAACCATAACCCACCCAAAACAGCTTGGCCTGGGCCACACCCATGGGCACCCAACCAGTTGACAGCCCTAATAAGAAGAGAGATCACACCTGCATATTTGATGTGAAGGCAGGTTCTGCTATCTCCATTTTAACTTCAAGCACCTATGCTACTAAGAAAACCGACTCATCCAATTCAACAAATGAAACTGAAAACCCCAAAAATCTAATTAGAACATTTTAGGTAATCAATGTGGTCGAGATAACTAAATCGGAAGCCAATGGAAACAGGAAACAATCAGCGCAGATGGTAAAATTCAACTAGAAAATTTCGAGGATGGATTGAAATGGGAAGAGACTAGCGCTCGGCTTCCGCGATTATGGAGAGTCTGTCTGAATCGGTTTCTGATGAGATTGTCCCTGGAGTCGTGTTCAACAACTAGGTCTCCTGCGTCCATGGCGAAAACAAAGAGCTAGGCTTCGCTGTGTCCGAGGCTGTCCGAGAATTTTACGCGGGAAACATAGTAACTAAACGCAGCTTTGTTAGTTTAACAAGAAAACTTTCAAACCATATATTGTTGAATCTGTAACTTTTATCATATTCTAAAAAGTAATTAATATATAGGGGTTTTTGCCAAAACTAACCCACAACTTGATTTTAATCCCAAACCTATACCCAAACTTGAATCAAATGCAAAACTAACCTAAAAACCTAGTGAAATTACAGCTCAGCCCCTTGTGACCAAACAAAAAAAACAGAAGCCATTTTTACGAATATAGCCCCAGTAAATCGTCTGAGTCGTCTGAGATGTAGGAGGTCGTCTGGACGACTGAAGTGTAAGTCGTCTGGTACCAGTTTATTTTAAAAATAATTTATAAATCTTGTAAAAAAATATTTTGATGCGTGAAAAATAAAAATCAAGTAATTATAAACAGTTTTAAGTGATATAAATTAAGATATGATAAAATTGATTTGTTTTGAAGATAGATGAGTGGAAGTAGTAAATCATGAAATACTTTGGTTTAGGAGTTTGGCAAACATATGTTGTAGTATTGTATGTATTGTTAGGGTTAGATTTTGGAAAACTAAAATGTTTTTTTCAAAAATTAGTTTTCACCTATATGTGTTTATTTCTGTGTATAGTAAACACTTTTCAAGTTTGATTTGGTTTTATGAAGTGTTTAATTAGATAATTAAGTTTAGGGGTTATGTTTAGGGTGTGGACGACTTATATTTCAGTCGTCTGTTGAATAATTTACTCGGACGACGTATATTTCAGTCGTCCACATCGTACCGAACCTTTAATTTTACCAATGTACGTTTTAACCTAACCGGATCATTTTACTCGGACGACTTACATTTCAGTCGTCTGGTGAAGAAATTAAAACAGACGACTTACATGTAAGTCGTCCAAATATTCCCGCCTAAAATTTTTTTAAAAAATTATTTTCCCGCTTAAATAATTTAAACCAGACGACTTACTTGTAAGTCGTCTGGAAAGTCTTCTATTTTAGTTTCCCGCTAAAAATATTTAGTTTCCCGCTAAAAATATTAAACTCTTCTGGACGACTTACATGTAAGTCGTCTGTTTTAATTTCTTCACCAGACGACTGAAATTTAAGTCGTCCAGGAAGTCGTCTGAGTCAAAAATATTTAACCTAATTGGATTTTTTGTCTCCCTATATAAAGAAAAATTTACACATTCTCTCTCCTCCTCTCAAATGGCTGCAACAAAAATGTAATGTTCATCATTCTAAAACTCTCCAACCTCTCTCTAATCTCTTTGACTTGAAAACACCAAACTTTATATGAATTTTTCAGTTTTGTCTCATATATTTCTTACTAATTTATCTCTTTTGCAAGTTTTTAATCAAATGGTACTCATCTTCCACTAATTTAAAGGTAGATCTATTAATTTTAGATATGTATTTTTGTGTGTTCTATAAATGTAGATTTATCTAATCTTTCACTCATTTTCTCTATTTTTAAGTCATTTGAACGTTTTTGGATATGCAGGTTTTTCAGATCTGGATTTGATATGCAGGTTTTTCAGATCTGGAAGACTTCTGGGACGACTTACCTGTTAGTCGTCTCGAAGTCGTCTGGACTTCTTGGAAGTCTTCTGACAAAGTCGTCTGGACTTCCAGGAAGTCGTCTGGATTTTTCTGAGCGTTTTTGTAAGTTCTTATGTCTGATTTTTCTTCATTTGGTAACTTCTTGTTGTATAAAGTTCTTACTTTTTTCCCAAACTAAAACTCTCCAAACCCACTCTAATCTCTTTGACTTGAAAACACCAAACTTTATATGAATTTTTCAGTTTTGTCTCGTGTCTTTCTTACTAATCTATCTTTTTTACAGGTTTTTAATTAGATGATACTCATCTTCCACTAATTTAAAGGTAGATATATTATTTTTAGATATGTATTTTTGTGTGTTCTGTAAAGGTAGATTTATCTAATCTTCCACTCATTTTTTCTGTTTTTAAGCCATTTGAACGTTTTTGAATATGCAGGTTTTTCAGATCTGGAAGACTTCTGGGACGACTTACCTGTTAGTCGTCTGGAAGTCGTCTGGACTTCCTAAAAGTCGTCTGGACTTCCTGTAAAGTCGTCTGGAAGTCGTCTGAACTTCCTAAAAGTCTTCTGACAAAGTCGTCTAAACTTCCTGGAAGTCGTCTGGACTTCTTAAAAGTCGTCTAGACTTCTTAAAAGTCGTCTGGTCTTGTCTACTCAAGTGGAATCCAAGCTTGTCTTTGTAGAGGAATGATCTATAATAGTTTTGTTTGTGGTCTGTTTTGTGAATTGCATGTCTACTCTTTTAGTTGTGAATTTTTTGTAAAATCAGTAATAATGTTTTCCAAGATGTATTAAATGTGCTAACAATGTGTTTACACATTTACAAATCAATGAAATAATAGACTTCAGTAGCCTTTTTCTTATCTTTGGATCTCTCATATGCAATAATAAACTCCAATGGCCTTTTTCTCATCTTAATAAACAAGAATGTTGGTAGCTTCATATTGATACAATATTTTAAGAAGCATTTAACCCTTCTTCCAACTCATAACAATAGTCATCATTATTATCTATAACAATAATACTTAAGAGATGGAAACAAACAATAGTAACTAGTCAAAGCATATCATATTTTTTTATAAGTTTGTGTTGAAAAACTTAGTCAAATTTAGTAAACCTAAGGGAGAGAACATATTTTGTAAATATGAGTTTTACATATCTTGAAGTTACTTATCACTCTTAAAAATACAAGCTATTCAAAAACTAACGTAGAAGACTTAAAAACTAGCAGAGAAGACGCGGACGACTTCAATCTAAATTGTCTAGACGACTAAACTATACGTCGTCTGGTCAACGCAGAGGTTATTTTTGCAATTGACTTTGAAATCTGTTATTTCGGACGACTGAAAGTTAAGTCGTCTACTATTGTTTGGTTAAAAAAAAACTCCAAAAAAGCTTGACGACTTACATTTCAGTCGTCAGAGGTTAATTTTGCATTTGACTGGATTATTTCAGAAGTTTGACTTTTTGGACGACTTACATTTCAGTCATCTAGTGAAAATTAAAATAATAATATTTTTTAAAAAGTAGACGACTTACAGTTAAGTCGTCATAGGTTAGTTTTGCAATTGAAAAAAAAATACTTCAACATTTAATTATATACAGACGACTTATAATTCAGTCATCCACGAGACGACTGAAATGTAAGTCGTCCAGGATTTACCAGGTTTGACCAGAATCTCGGAAAAAAATCCTGGACGACTTACAATTAAGTCGTCTGGTGGACGACTGAATTATAAGTCGTCTGTGTATAATTAAATCTTGAAATTTTTTTTTCAATTGCAAAACTAACCTATGACTACTTAATTGTAAGTCGTTTACTTTTAAAAAAATATTATTATTTTAATTTTCGCCAGACAACTAAAATGTAAGTCGTCTGGGGAAGTCAAACTTCTGAAATTATCCAGTCAAATGCAAAACTAACCTATGACGACTGAAATGTAAGTCGTCTAGGTTCTTTGGAAATTTTTTTGAAACCAAACAATAGTAGACGACTTAACTTTGAGTCGTCTCAGGTTACAGATTTCAAAGTCAATTGCAAAAATAACCTCTGCGTTGACCAGACGACTTCCAGGTAAGTCGTCTACAGCCAGACGACTTACAGGTAAGTCGTCTACAGCCAGACGACTTCCTGGGAAGTCGTCTGACGAACAGATCTGGAAAAAAACTCGATGTCATACCTTAAATTGGTGAGATAAGTTCCTTAGCATACATAAGGCTTCTCCAAACACACATAATCACAAACGAAAGTCACCCACCCAGAATCGTTAGCTTCTATGACTCTATGAACCATAAAAAAATTTAGAATCAAAATCTTGGGTTTTTTTAGCTCATTGTGGAGAGAAAGTGAGAGATATGTTGTGTTTAGTTCACAAGAATGGAAAAAGAAGAAGGGTAAATCGATTTTGGGAGCATTAAGAGCTTCAAATTGGTTGTTCATGGTGGTTGTGGTATTGATATCAATGGCAATTTTGTAATTACTTGAAGATGATGAGGGTGAGAGAGTAAAGATGTCATTTTCGAAAAGAAAAAAAATTGATTGCATTTTCGTAAATTATATGAACTTGTGGGGTGAATAGGGCAAAACTAATTTTCAAAAAAAAGGGAGGTTAGTTTTGTGTTTGACTTTAAGTTGTAGGTCAAATTTGCAAAAAACCCTAATATATATATAAAAATTTAACGATTAATCCATGTACAATTTACCTATGTCGACATATAGTTTATAAATAATAAACACACCTAATATTTATTTTTGAAAATAAATAAATACACCTAATATTACAACAAAATACACTGACCTTTGACCCTTTAACCATTTTTCATAACAATAGAACATTTCTAACTCATCTCTATATTTTTCTTGTAAAATATATATTTATATGATCAGCTCACTTCCTTTTTTTAAAGAAAATAGTATATTTCTGTATTTACAGTAATAAATAGCATTTTCTATTTGAAAAATATACATTGAAGAAGTCTCTTGTTCTATTTTATAATTCTTGTATCTTTTTAGAAAAAAAAAGTATAGAGGTAGAGTGAAGATGTTCTTAGCATTCTGTAAGCCCTCTCCATTTGTTGTTTATTTTACCATTATTATTAGTATGTTACATACATGTAGTACGAACAAAAGATTTATAATCAAAAGACAAAAGTAAATAGTAAATAGTCACGTTTTCTTACTTGATCAACGTGTAGGGATGGACAATACTTTACGCGCTAAAAATAACAAACAAATTTTCTGGAAAAAAAGAGAAACTAAGCAGGCAAATATTGACCAAAGGTGGTGGTGATAATATCCAATATGAATTTATTCAACAACTACCAAACACGTATACGCGTCTTCGCATATCTTGCGTTAATGACCCCTTGAAAACCTCTCTTTCTCCTTATAAATAACTCTCTCCTTTGAGACTTTCTGAACCATAACAAACACAAAAATCGAAAAGGGTCTTAAATACTTATCTTTTAAGACAACGTTTATCAAGTTATCGACCAAGAAAAAAGAAAAAAAAGGGGGTGACCTGAGTTTTTCAACACAACACAAAGATGGCCGGAGTTTTCAAAACGGTGACATGTATGTTTTTGGTTTTAGCTGCGGTTGTTTTCGCAGAGGACTACGATGTTGGTGATGATACCGAATGGGCGAGACCTAACGATCCCAAGTACTATGCTACATGGGCTGCCAGTAAAACGTTCCGTGTAGGCGACGAGCTTGGTGAGTTTACTAGCTATGTCTTTGTTTTCAATTTTTTGTTGAATATATTTTTCCAATTTTCACCTACTGACACTGATAGTCTATATCTACTAACATTATTTGCAAAATGATTTCATACATTTTTTTATGTGTCCTTTATATAATCAGTTTCACTAAAAGATGTAATACAACATGCTAAAAAATGATGACATGGTTTATAACTAAATGTGATAAATATAATTATATTTAATGTTAATTTATTTTTTTGTAAACTTTTTAGAATATGGTAATAATTCATATATTATCAATTAAGTAAATTTTTAAATATAACATTAGATAATATAATAATAAAAATATTAACAATATTTTACAAATTTTGAAATATTATTTTTTTCTTTCTTATAATTATGCAATTTTTATTACTAAAAAAGTTTTTCAAACCTTTCTATATTTTTTTTAATATAATTTTTTAATCGTAATATCATTAATAATTTTTATATATCTAAAATTATAGAAATATTGTTTAGTTTTACTTTTTGATAATATTATACAATTTTAATATTTTTAATTTTTTTTAATACAAGTTGATTTAATATATTTCAATCAAAGAAATAGATAAAATTAGTTACGCCTATCTAATGGATAATACTTCTTTTATTTATTTTTATTTCCACTTAAAATTTCCTTAATGATAATAGAACTATTATATTTTGGAAGTTCATCATCAACAGTGTTCTAAAAATTAGTACGTAGATGAATTGGATATAAAAGAATCGATTTTTTTATTTTTAAAGTCGATCTACATAGTGCCTAAACTGCCTATGTATTTGTTTTCTGTAAAACATTTAATTGCCGCCTAGTATTTTATTGAACATCCTCTTATAAGTATACACTACTAACTTAATTTAGTTCATCAACGTAAACCATATTTTTTCAGTAAGTTATAGGATATTTTCAACTAGGACAGGACATATCAATCAACATTGCGCTGACTATGTGCGTCATTTTTAATTGCTATATTAATAACAAGTTTTTGTATATTATTATTACAGAATTTGATTTCACCGCTGGGAGACATGATGTGGCTGTTGTAACAAAAGATGCATATGAGAACTGCGTGAAAGAGAAACCCCTCAGCGTCATGATGACTCCTCCGGTCAAAATTATACTAAACACCACCGGACCACAATACTACATATGCACCTTCGGTGACCATTGCCGCTTTGGTCAAAAACTTGCCATCAACGTAGTTGGTGCTGGTGGTGCTACCACCCCTGCTGCTGGAGGAACCACTCCCACCACCCCAGGAGCCGGGACGACTACTACTACAACACCTACGGCTGGAAGTGCCGCTTCTACATTAGGTGGTAGTGCCTCTTTTTTGGTCGCCTTCGTTTCTGCTGTTGTTGCTCTCTTTTGAGTTAGATTCGATCGATCGGAATACTGAGGAAAGTACGTAGTTTAACATTCATGCATTTTCTTTATGGGAATAAAAATCGTCATTGTAGAGACATATGATAACTAGGTTATAATTTTAAGATTGATTTTCCACATCATCGATATATATATTTCATCATATTTCATGGAATGGTGTGTACATGTCATCTTCTTGATCCAGTTTGTTTAAGTGTTTTCTTGTATTATGTAAACAACTTTGCCTTCTAAATATATCAATCACTCACGGATCTGAAACATTAACCGGTTCTGAACCCATGTTTATAAATTTTATTGAACATATATACACGATCTACGTTTTTTTTTTTTTTTGTAAACTATCTACGTTTTTTCAATACCAATATGACTCTCTCTCGTGAATCTCTCATAAACCATTAGTCATGGATATTTACGGGAAGACAATTTCCTAGTAATGTATATGCTTTAATGTTATCTAATATAAAAATTTATCTAATAAATTGATTACCAAAAAAAAAGTTATTTAATAAACGCTTAAACTTTGATTAAACGATTTGGTTACCGCGAAATCGCGAATATCATATAAACGGTCTATAGCAAACAAGTAGTACTACCTACTACAGAAGACCAGAAACTTGCACAAGACCTTGACACGTATCCGATTGACGTGAATCAGAAAACCATAAACTTTTTTTCGACAAGCAATGACATTTTTCCCTTAATAATTAAGCATGATAACTTCCAATGGTTATAGCAAAGTCTTTGGTAATTTCAGTGCTTCTTTACTCTTGTTGTTTCTTTCTTATCAATCTTGATTTAACTTCAAATCAATTTGTTTCACTCACTTCTTTGTCAACATGATATCTTCATATTTCGATAATTTAATATGTTTGATTAATATAGTGTAGCTACAATATTCGATAAGACCTATATATGGACATAGAGTTCTTGTAATAGCAAGTCTTGGAATGACCAAAGTAAGAACCTGTGAAAGAAGTAGTTATAATTTCAACTGAGCTCTTGACTTTAAATCTACAAGACTACAAATTGCAACAATTATCTCGCTTCTGTTTAATTTTGTTTGCTACCTAAAAATGGATATTTTCTGCAAAGTGATTTATATGAAAATTGGTCTTTGAAAAAAAATGTTCCTTTTATTTTTTGCAATTTCAAATTAATCTCCATCTTCAGTGCATCGGAAAAATACATATAAGGAAGAGACCAGAGGTTAGAAACAACAGTTTAACCTATCAAGAGAGAGACAGATATGATCAAATCAGATGAAAGCAATAAACATCAATCACAGCCACAGGCAAAGAATGTTAAGCAAATTAACTAATTATGTTTCTACTTGATTTTTGCGTTACTTCAAAGTTTTATTTCTTGCTAGTGTAAATAGGAGGGATAATAGAGTTGGCTATGTGACTAAGTGTGATAAGAGAACCACAAAAACAAGCCTTCCATTACTGTGCCATCACGAAAGTAGCTTTGTTTTCCATCCCAAACTGTCAAAGTCTCACTTCACATATAGATTAATGAAATACGTTCTCTCTATCTCTCTCATCAATGTTCCTTTGAGACCAATGCTCCTCCTTTTCTTCTCCATATAAACCACATATCCTCGCTTCCATGTCTTAACAATTTCTCATAGCAAGCCCTAAAACAGAGAAAAGAGAACTAGAGAGAGAGAAAGATGGGAAGAGGGAAGATAGAGATAAAGAGGATAGAGAACGTAAACAACAGAGTTTTGACGTTCTCAAAGAGGAGGAATGGGTTGGTTAAGAAGGCGAAAGAGATCACAGTTCTGTGTGATGCAAAAGTTGCTCTCATAGTCTTCGCAAGTAATGGTAAGATGACTGATTATTGTTGTCCTTCCATGGATCTTGGTGCTATGTTGGACCAATACCAGAAGTTATCTGGCAATAAACTATGGGATGCTAAGCATGAGGTACTAACTCTCTTTTTATATAATCTAAAGTTTCTTAGTCTCAAAAAATATTATAGCCAGAATCATGGGTTTTCAATTTCTTTGCCGAAAACATGTCAGAAAACCCATGAATTTTCAACCCTAGATACAGATCTACTTTAGTGTTTTTGTCTCAAGAACAAATATTCTGTGCTTTTTTTAACAACAGATATTCTGTGCTAAATATCATGAAACGGGGTTATTTAATTTTATTTTCCCAAAACATGCCAAAATGGAAAACCTCTCGAACCCTAAATGCAGATCTACAAATTAAGTTTTCTTTGTGTGTCTAGCCTTCCAGCCTCTTTATTGATTCTCTTGTACTCAACAAAACCCAACAATTGTTTTAAAAAAAAAACAAGACATGGAGCCACGAAACATGGAAGTTATTCTCTTCTTTCCATTGTTTTTCTTTTATTCATGCTTAATTTGTAGGATCTTGAATATATTGTAAAGAATATATCTAAATGTTTTCACCAACTGTGTTTTGAAACAACCAAGACAAAATCTTAGAGAGAGCTAGTTAGATCTATGAGTGATTCCATTTCAAGGTGTGAGGTTGGCGAGAGGAAATTTGGGATGTGATATAAATACTAATGTCTGAACAGTTTACTGATTTTACATGGGTGATTGAAAACTGGGAAATACTACTCTTTAATTACTCTTTAAAACGACTGATTTTACTCCAAATATTATTAATTAGTTCTGACAATCATAAGCTTAGTTCCAACAAACTGAATGCTATCTTTATAAAATAAGCAGCATACAGAGGGTTGTATACCATTTAAGTTTTTTTTTTTTTTTTACGAACGGCTACCATTTAAGTTATTGTTATGTGTATACTTTTTACATATATGATATCACTCACTATATTTATGTTGTGCATAAAACATGAATGGCTTCTCATGAATAACCAGATTTCTTCAATAATTTTGTGAGACATATATTTATGTTTAGTGTTTTGTCATTATTTGGTGTCCAGAACCTCAGCAATGAGATTGATAAGATCAAAAAGGAGAATGATAGCTTACAACTGGAGCTCAGGTCAATCTCCACCCTACATATTTTCATATATTTAAAAAAATAATATTTTTATATATTTACATAAGTATTTATAAAACAGCTAAATAAAAAAATCTTTGAAATATCAGCATGAATGATAAAATGCATAAAAACTGTGATCAGTACAGGCATTTGAAAGGGGAAGATATACAGTCTCTCAACTTAAAAAACCTGATGGCCGTAGAGCATGCCGTTGAACATGGCCTCGACAAAGTCCGAGACCACCAGGCACGTATACATTCATACACATGCACATTAATCTATATATAAATATATAAATCAAAGTCCACAATTAACTCTTAACTTGGTCTGCTTGGCACAGATGGAGTACCTTATGACAAAAAAGAGAAATGTGAGCATATATAACCGATTTTGTACTTTACTATCGAGCTTTCTGGTTAACATATATATATTGATGTTTATATCAAAAAAAATTGTGGCAGGAGAAAATGATGGTAGAGGAGAATCGGCAACTCAGTTTCCAGCTGGTATATATAAGTGATGGTCATTTATTCATTAAGCCCTTGGTTTGGTTTGAAACTGTATATTGGTATGTTAATGTGTGCTTGAGATATATGGATATGGTTTGGAAATTGCAGCAACAGCAAGAGATGGAAATAGCTAGCAACGCAAGAGGAATGATGATGAGAGATCATGATGCGCAATTTGGATATAGAGTTCAGCCGATTCAGCCAAATCTTCAGGAAAAGATTATGTCTTTGGTCATCGATTGATCATATTTGAGATTAGCAAATCTCATGACCAATCTACTATCTATCTCTGGTCCTTTAAATTGTCTTTATAATTGTGTGTCCCTTCAGTCTCGAGCCACATATATACTCTCTATCCTACTTTTTTACTTAAGCTTATATGTGTGTTGCTTGCTTATGAACTCTATGTGTTTGGTTGTGTTGTATGCTTCAACGTTTAAAACTAGTTGCTTTTGTGTTAAAACTAATGATTCTTTTAACATGATTACCAAAAAAAAAAAACAAATGATTCCTTGTTGAGTTACAATCCGGTTTTATTCTTAAGGAGACTTTTTGTTTCTTAACGACTTTTTTGTTTGTTGAAAATATATAATTAGCTTCTGTGTTAGAATGTTCTCGGATCACATGTAGGGATTAATATAATGTGTTGATGGACCATTATTTAGTTAGTGGGAATTTAAGCTGTATAATGTGATTAGGTTTTAGGCTAAGTTATAATCCTCTTATTCTTTGGGGAACTTTGGATGCTTCATATTCTCCATATTCTACTAGCTAGAACCCTTAACACTCTTTGCCAGTGATTGATGTTTACTGCTTTCATTTGTTTTAATCATTTCTGTTTCTCTCTCTTGATAGGTTAAAGATATTTATGTAAACTTTTTATGCATATAGTAGTTTCTGGCAGTCTCTTATCCGCCAACTCATGCATGAGGCCATGAGGGTGTGTGAACCCATTGGGTCCAATTGGGACAATTATCTAGCTTCTTTTCTCATAGAAAAACACAAGTTGATTTGTTTTCCCAATCACTGTCTGAGCAAATCATTCGTTGCAAGCGAATCATGCATCGCCAAATACTTCATTTTCTGTATTTTATATATGTGTATACATCAGTTGCAAACAAATAAATACAGAAAGAAACATCAAATTATTACTTTTCGTGTAGTGCTCTCTCTCATATTATCTGAACAGAATGCCATTTTCTAATTTCTATAATATCATGGAACTGTGGGGGCCCACACGACCGCACAACATCGGTATTGTTGAAGCAAGTTGAACTGCGAAGATAATTGAGCCACTTGTGTTGATGTCTTTCTATAAACTCATATCGATTTATACTAATCTCATTTTTTACAATGTTAAATGCTGAAAAATCCATTAAAATATCCATCGGCAAACTCGTTACAAGTAAAACCTCTTATCTTTTTTCTTCTTTTCTTGCTTCTTTTTTTGTTAACAAACATCTATTTTTTTTTTTTGTCAACAACAAACATCTATCTATTTTTAGACTTTTAGTTAAAGAAAATTAGATTTATCTCGTGATAATATATTGATAACACGTACGACGGTCGTGCAAAAATATCTTAAAGCCCCTAAAAAATCTTTGAATCTCTCAAGTTTCGTCAACATGCGGACCAATGGGAACTTCTTTTAACCCGATGTTACAGCATATATCCCACGTGGCAACCTAATCCTTGATTCTAACTTGTCAACGGACAGATCTAACTTTTAATCTTAGTTATTTGTTGTCAGACGATCTCTAAGACCATCTCCAATGTATTTTGTTATTTTCACCTCTAAAATAGGAGAACTCTATAATAGAAGTGAGATATACTCCAATGTATTTCCCTAAAATAGCAATCTCTAAAATATAGAATAAAAAATAGAGGAATGCTATTTCTTCCTCTATAAATAGAGGAAAAAATAGAGATCTCTATTATAGAGGAAGAAATAGAGGTGGGTTGGAGCATTTTCACCTCTAAATGCTATTATAGAGGTGAAAATAGCAATGGGTTGGAGATGATCTAACCCATCTCTTTTTTTTTTCCATCTGATGAAATTCATTCCAAATAAAGTTCACATTTTAATACAACAACTGGCGGATAAAAGGTAGTCCCCAGACACTAAAGCCCACATGATGGCGGCGACTTAAACCCACTCCGGGGTACCTTACTGCAATACAACAACTGAGTAAAACCAGAAGAAAAACTAGATACTCAACTTTCAACTACCTAAAGGACGTAACAAGTTGACTTAGCAAAATTTAGAACTAAGAATAGGTCAGTGAACGAGAATTGTTTATCGCTGCTGCCAATAGCCCGCCACACGAGAAACTCCACTTCCTACACCCCAACACCACGACTTACCGCTGCTGCTCATGCCCGCCATACGATAACGTCCAAGATACCAAGACTCTACGACTTCATAATCCGACAGAACGAACCTCTACCCGGTTCACACAATCTTCGGATACGGATGTGACGCTTTAAGCGCCCACTAACTCTTAGATAGAAGCCCGAACAAACTCCATAAAGATGAAGCCTTGCCAATCAAAAATTCCAACCGAAACGGCAAGCGACCACTGTAACCTCCTCCATTTGAAATAAACCTGCTAAGTCAACTCTCACAAAACCTTACTTAAACACCACTTTTTTGGTTAACGGGACGCCAAAAGTCAATAAACGTCAACGGACTGAAACCGGAAGGCAAGGGATCCAAGGATACCACTGCTCCAAACACCATAGACGAACTAAAACGTCATCAGCTCTGCTTACCCGTCACAGAAACAACCGGACTGTTCATCAGACTCATCCCACACATGAAGATCACTACACGAGAGATCCAGAAAATTGAAAAATGAAAGCTCTCAAGACCCATAAACTCCGACTCCCCTCAGCAGAGACTGCTACAATCTGTCGCGTCGCACCTCCAGCCATGGCTGACGCATCTCCGGTCCGAAAAACCTTGAGGGCAGATCTATCCATAAACGAGACCTCACACCAGAGAAACGAACAAGACGACGAGAGAACAGATCTGTCGAGGAAGCAAACTAGAAAGCAAAAAGTGAGGTGGAAGGTGCCTCCGGCGTCGGCACGCGCCGTCACGCGCCACCGGACGCCGGGGTTAATTCAATCGCGTTTTGTAAGCTCTTCTCTCTCGCGAGTCGTTTTTGTATCTCTAACCCATCTCTAAATAAAAGAAAAAATAGAAATAATATTTTTACTTTAACGTGTTTCTCTATAATAGAAAAATATTATATTTATCTTTATAAATAGATGAATGTTATTTTTTTTCTAAAAAAAAAAAAAGTATTTTTTTATTTATAGAAGTAAATATAAAATTTCTCTATTATAGAGGAATACATTGGAGAAAAATACTATTTTTATTTTTTTCTCTATTTTATAGATCTTTATTATAGAGTTGGGTTAGAGATAATCTTACCGAACCTACAAGAATGTGAGAGCGAAACTTTGACGACGCCTCTCGTAGCTTCTTAAACATGAAAGATTATCACCTGAAACATGTTGAATAATCAATACTGTGATTTACAAAAGCAAATACAATTAATATACGTCTTGCACGATACAAAAAGAAATCAAAAGATGCGTGTTAAAGGAGTATTACCCATTTAATAAAATAAAAAATTAATTAAAATACGGTGGAATCGGATAAATAGTTAGACTGAGAAACTTGTAAAAATAACTCAGCAGCAAGGAAGAAAAGAGAGAGAGAGAAAGAAAACAATGGCATCACAAGGATGTTTCAATGGAATTAACAGTATAAAAAGGGTTCATCCTCTGTTTCACTCTCTCACATATCGTTTCTCATCTTCATCTTCATCTTATCTTCAATTGAAATCAAAACCTCAAGCTCGCATTCTCTCATCACAGCTTCGTCTGTCTTCTGGTATTGCATCTTCTTCATTCTCTCTTATATTCAATATTTAGATTCCACGTCTAACAGCCTCGTTCTTGATACTCCATGTCTTGGATATCGCAGGCATTGTTCTTCTTCACCTTCTCGACGATTCCATTCCTGTTCGTATAAGGTACCGTTTCTCTTTGGATCTGATCTGCTCAATTGAGAACTCTGAATCTAAAAATCGAATCTTTTACAGAGAAGCGAGGCAGCCTCGCCGTTGAAGAGGAGTTACAGAGAAAAGGAAGAAGAGATGACGATTAAACCGGCGGTTGGAATCTCCGACGGGAATCTAATCATCAAAAACCGTACGGTTCTAACCGGTTTACCAGACAATGTCATCACGACGTCAGCATCAGAGGCCGGACCGGTCGAAGGAGTCTTCCTCGGAGCTGTATTCGACACAGAACAGAGTAACCACATCGTACCGATCGGTAAGCTTCACGATTCCCGGTTCATGTCTTGTTTCCGGTTCAAGCTCTGGTGGATGGCCCAGAGAATGGGCCAACTGGGCCGGGACATCCCTCTAGAGACGCAGTTCCTATTAACCGAATCTAACAGCGGGTCCCACCTGGAGCCTGACGGCGTTGACGAAACCAACCAGAAACTCTACACCGTTTTCTTGCCGTTAATAGAAGGCTCGTTCCGTTCGTGTCTACAAGGAAACGTTAACGACGAGGTGGAGCTCTGTTTGGAGAGCGGCGACTCCGACACTAAAACGTCGTCGTTTACTCACTCTTTATATATTCACGCCGGCACTGATCCGTTTCAGACGATAACGGACGCAATCCACGCCGTTAAGTTGCATCTCAAGAGTTTCCGTCAACGTCACGAGAAGAAGCTCCCGGGGATCGTTGACTACTTCGGGTGGTGCACTTGGGACGCGTTTTACCAGGAGGTTACTCAAGAAGGCGTCGAGGAAGGGCTTAAGTCTCTCACCGCCGGAGATACGCCGCCGAAGTTCGTCATCATCGACGACGGTTGGCAGTCCGTCGAGAACGATGATGATAACCCGGTTGAGAACCCGGTTTTCCGGTTAACCGGGATCGAGGAGAACGCAAAGTTCAAGAACAAGGACGACCCAAAACAGGGGATCAAGAACATAGTCGACATAGCTAAAAATAAACACGGTCTGAAGTACGTGTACGTGTGGCATGCAATAACGGGTTACTGGGGCGGGGTACGACCCGGGGAGGAATACGGGTCTTCCATGAAGTATCCGATGGTGTCAAAAGGTGTGGTGGAGAACGAACCGACGTGGGAGACGGATGTTATGGCGGTTCAAGGGTTGGGTTTGGTTAACCCAAAGAACGTGTATAGATTCTACAACGAGCTTCATAGTTACTTGGCTGCTGCTGGTGTGGACGGTGTGAAAGTTGATGTGCAGTGTATATTGGAGACTCTTGGTGGTGGGTTAGGTGGTCGGGTCGAGTTAACGCGTCAGTATCACCAAGCTCTTGATTCCTCTGTTGCTAAGAACTTCCCTGACAATGGTTGCATTGCTTGTATGAGCCATAACACAGATGCTCTCTACTGGTAAGTCTTTGCATTTTCTTTTACTCATTCCGTTTTTTAATAGATGACGTTTTAGAATTGTGTATACAAATTAAGAAAACTTTTAATTTCTTATATCTTTATACAAAAATATCACTAATTATTCATTTAATTGATAAAATAAACTGCATAATAGAATTGGTCATATAATATAAAAACAATAAATTTTGTATTGAAAATTGAAATTTATATAGTTTGGAACCTGAAAAAAATTATCAAAAATATTAAAAATGGAGGGAGTATTAATTTGTGTTTTGGTTTGAGTATAAACTTTTTGAAATTGATTGGTGGTGATGCAGCTCCAAGCAAGCAGCTGTGATTAGAGCATCAGATGATTTCTACCCACGTGATCCGGTGTCTCACACCATCCACATTGCCTCGGTTGCATACAACAGTGTGTTCTTGGGAGAGTTTATGCTGCCTGACTGGGACATGTTCCACTCCGTGCACCCTGCTGCAGAGTATCATGCCTCTGCTAGGGCCATCAGTGGTGGACCTATTTACGTTAGGTAACAGATCTCTCAAAAATCCATTTTAATGATTGCAAACTCAACACTGTTTACTTATTTGTTTGTCTCTCTCTGTTCTTGATGAGTAGTGATGCTCCTGGAAAACACAACTTTGATCTTCTAAGAAAGCTTGTGTTGCCTGATGGATCAATCCTTCGTGCTAGATTGCCTGGTAGACCAACTCGTGATTGTTTGTTCACAGATCCTGCTCGAGATGGTGTCAGGTAATAAGCAGATTGGCTTATAAAGATAAGTAGTCTGTGTTGCTTATTTTCTTACTTGTGCATTGTTTGGTTTCAGTTTGTTAAAGATATGGAACATGAACAAGTACACTGGAGTACTTGGCGTGTATAATTGCCAAGGAGCTGCTTGGAGTAGCACAGAAAGAAAAAACATATTCCACCAGACGAAAACTGATTGCATCACTGGCTCCATTCGTGGTCGTGATGTGCATTTGATATCCGAAGCCTCCACTGATCCAGCGACCTGGAATGGAGACTGTGCTGTTTACTCTCAGAGCAGAGGCGAACTCAACGTTATGCCATACAACGCGTCTCTCCCGATCTCATTGAGGATCCGTGAGCATGAGATCTTCACTGTGAGTCCTATTAATCATCTGGCTACTACGGATGGTGTCTCGTTTGCTCCGCTTGGTCTTGTGAACATGTACAACTCGGGAGGAGCTGTCGAGGGACTTAGATATGATGGTGAGAAGATGAAAGTAATGATGGAAGTTAAAGGATGTGGTAAGTTCGGAGCGTACTCATCGGTTAAGCCTAGTAGATGCGTTGTTGAGTCAAGTGAGATCGCGTTTGAGTATGACGTCTCATCTGGTTTGGTCACTTTTGAGTTGGACAAGATGCCTTCAGAGACCAAAAGATTACATGTGGTCGAAGTTCAGTTATGAAAATCTTAGCTTGTAACTTGTAAGAGTGATTCAAACAATATTCATTACATCATTATATGTAAACGGTTTGGTTATTGTTGTAGCTACTTATGGTGTTGTATTCAATCTAGTTATTGAAGTAATTTGATTTTCAATAAGTCTTAAGATGATTTTAGATAAACTGAGAATTTATTTTAGTTGTAGTTAAACCATTTCAAAATCCCTAAAACCATCAATATTATTTTTAACAGAAAAGCGGCATTAAAATATTCTAAAATCACTAGACGCATTATAAAAATTTACAGCTTATTTTTTCAATAACAATGAATTATGAAGTAATTTATCAAATAACATGTTTAATACCACTATATTAAGAAAAAATCTCATATTTAAATAATAGTCTATTTATAATTTAAATGTTTACCTTTTCGTTGTATACCAATATTTAATCCCTAAAGAATCGCAGAATCACAAATGCAACCCAATGTTTAGCCTTCTCAACCATACGGAGTGAAGAAGCATCCTAAGCATGTCAAACGGTTGAGACGGTCTATTGATAACGAAATGTCTCTGTACCTGCAAGACTCTTCTCTGCAACACCAAGTAGCGTCTCCCTGACACGTTCTTTAGTATGGTTTTAATCTCCGGGATCTTCTCAGAGGGGATATGAATGGTGAACTTACTCCAATCAAGAACGTCTGAGAAGGGCAATGCGTAGTGATCAGAGATGATGACTGGGACGCAGCCTAAGTTAATGGATGCAACGATCCTAGGGCTAGCCACTTCGTAGCCGCTAGGACAGAGACAGAACCTTGCCTTGGACATGAGTTTGAAGTAGTCTTGGTTTTTGGGTAAATACTCGTGGACTTGGACCTCCTCGTCTTTGTCTTTCCAGTGCTTTAGTAGAATCTTGCGGATGTAACCGTGTGAGCCGCCTGCGAAGAAAGCAAGGATGGGCCGGTCATGGCCGGAAGAGCTGGATAAGTGAGGTGGGCCTAGGTGGCCCCCGGGGATGTTGATCTCCGGGATTGAGACATCTCGTTGGGGCATGAAACCTTCTGATGTGTTGGCGTTGCATAGGACTCTTATCATGTTTTTCAACATTTCAGGGTTCGATCCTGAGACGTCTGGTGCCTGCAAGACATCTTACAAGTGTTACGTTATAATAATCATTCATCAACAAAATATAATGTCACATTTCCAAATTATTATTCATGCATAATCTTAACCTATAGTGTGAGAATAATAGCTCAATGTTACTTGTGAATTATAATAATAGAGAGAGTGAAAGAAAACGAACCCAATCATGGCAAGAAACGAAGAAATGGTCGGCTCCTTGGCTTCTATTCCAATAAGGATACTTGTGAGCCACGACATTGACGTAGTCAAGAAACACATTGTGAAGTTGTTTTCTGGAGAAGGTCACGAGCGGCCGGTATAAGTAATGAACGACGTTGGCGATGCTTACGGGAATGAGGAAGGTGTGAGCCTCGTCCGGGTGGCTAGCCGCGAATGGGCTCATAGCTCTAGAGATCTCGTCCATGAACTGGCCTTCTATGCTATAGATGCTGTTCATTGGACCCATGTGCACTAACGGTATCTCTCCTTCTCTATACACCCACACTTTAAATTTCTTCTCCATCTCTATATGGCTTCTGCACAATTTCATAAAGAAAGTTTTAGTTGGCTTGGGCTGTACTAGTTCGTAGAAAATATAAATTTATTAAGTAACAAATACTTATTTTTTGTCTCAAATTAGCATTCAAACAAAATTGGAATAACTGGATTTTTCACAAGTGTGTGTGTTTAAGATAGTTAACTCAGAAAGTAAATAAATGTGTACTTTTGAGTGATTAACTTAGATCTTTTTATAAAATAACAGAGGGATGTGACTACAAATCCCAAAGTAGGCTTTAAGTATGTGCTACGTTTCCTTAGCCGCCGATTATTGTGACTGACCATAGTATTTCACGGATACAATGACTACATAGTACTCATTTCATTCATAAAAGATCCATGTTTTAGATTTTTCACATTTTTTAATAAAAATATTATAACTTAGCTATAAATGCATAGTCTTTTGTAATTTTACATTTCTTACATTTTTAAACTAATAAAATTTTAAGAAATGCAATTAATGTTCTTAAACTTTATAATTTCTTATTATTAGTTGACAAAAATTACATTGAAAATATAAAATATGTATATTTCTGAAACAATTTTTTTTCGAGAATATAGATCTTTTAAAAATGGAGGGAATTGTGACAAAAAAAAGGAACGGAGAGAGTATTAAACCATGAAATAAAACCATATAAATGAAACTAACCACTTAGCCTATAAATTTACATTTATTAACTAAAGAGCATGATATTTACGTAATTATTTATAGAGGTTTAATTTGGATTTGGGAAACCTTCATTTTTGAATCGGAGTTTTAGTTTTTATTGTATACATTACCTGTACTTGTGTGTACAGAAGAAAACAAGCGTATTTACTTCAAAATAAAATCTACTCCATTAGTATGGATACTTATATGTAGATCAATCTCGAGTCTACCGAGATGTGGAGATCTAAGCGACGGTGATGAATTCAAATGATACCAGTCGCTTCGTTTCCCAAAGCAAACGAGTAAATACACCAAGAAAATCGAATTTGTATGTTTTCCTCTAGAATATATTCAACCTTTATGAATATTTTGGTAACAAATTGGTAAGAAAAATGATTTTTTTGTAAACTGGATTTGTTACATATTTTCAGTTTACAAATTCAATGTCAATTTTGAACCTATCTTCTTTTTTTAGCCAACACTTTGAATTTATCTTTTGAAGTTCAAATGAGAACTAATTAAGGAGCTAAACATGTGTCTAATTAAATGGAAATTCTTGGTGTTATTGTTCAAAATGAAATAGTTTTGAACACTTGTGAGCACACCTGATTTCATAATATTTGAAAATCTACAAATTAAATGAAAAGAGTAAAACGACAATTATTTAAAATTTAAACTGTTAAAGTGCCAAATATAATAAATCATAATCTGTTTTTTTAAATATATTTTAATTATTTCCTAATATTATATTTGAAAACTTTTGGTTGAGAATGAACTTTAAAAGTGGAAAAAATGAGAGAGGAAAGAAAAGAAGAAACGGAGACAGAAAGGAATGAAACTTACTGATGAAATGCATAAGCGTTTCTGTAAACGGCTCCATGAGGAACAAAGGTTTCTTCATTCTCCGATGCATATTTCTTCGACCTCACAGCCTCATGTATGGCCGCTCTTGATTTCGCTAAACCCTCCTCTATTCCATTCCTCGTCTTTTCTTTCTTATCACAACCAATCATATAGTTTCAAAATAAATCCAAAAGGCACTTGAATTATAATAACAAAAACGAGTCCAATTCCAGACATACCTTTTGAGCACTCGGAATTAATGTGAAGTTTGATGAATGACTGCTAAACTCCATGGATAGGAACGGTGAAGGAGACAGTGCGAGTGATGTAGCATCCACGAAAGAGGATAGAGTGTTGGAATTTAGGTTTGAAGAAGAGTGATGTTGATAAAAGAGGAGAAGGACAAGAAGAAGAAGAGTTGGTGCTAGAGAGAATCTCATTGGAACAAAATCTGATTGTTTCATATTCTTCTTTCTGATTTACTAGTTTCTTACGATAAGAGGATGGTTAATAACACCTTTGGCTTTGGGGCATGCATGTATATTTATGAGAGGAAGGAAACTTATCTTCTTCTTACAATATTATTTTAATTTTATTTAATTCATTATAAATTATTAAATATTAATTAGAGAAATCCAAGTCATTAAATGACTCGCAAATAAAATCGTTTAAGGAGAAAATAAGGTGAAAATGGAAACAAATCGGACTAGGGGGAAAGAAACCGAAGACTAATAGACTGTAACAATGTATTAATTTGTATTTATTGCATTGTAAAATGCTTACCGAATCTGAAGTTCAACGTTTTTTTTTTTAATAATTCCGCGTTTGGCAGTGTCTATGTTAACATTAATCATGGCCCTAAGTTTTGCAGTTTATGCTTAAATTTTGGGTCCATTTTAGACAAGTTAGAAGATAAATAACGAAAATTTATGCAACCATGATCAAACTACTGGTTCGTCTGATATTCAAATGTGAATTGGTTGAGCAACGGTTTTAATCTGACACAAATTTTCAAAAATTAAGGATGCTAAATTTACGCTTAAATTAGTGCTGTGGATTTGACAGTTTAATAAAATGCATGCACCAAGTGTCTCATTGCGAGACCAGTACAATATATGCTTCCGAAACTTCAAAAGGGTTTGGTTCATAGCATAGTATGCTAATGCTACGAAGGAGAAAAGCGAGGACTTAAATTTTAGCGTGATCGAATTAAATTTTGGTACTAAATATCCTCCAAGTGCATGGTGAAGACTCTATACTATATTGAGTAAAATAGACTTTATAATATACACTTTTTCATTATGTGAAAAGCTTAACCAACACTTGATCGTAATGTAATTGGCTCACAAAAAATTCATAAAATTAACTCATCAGATAGAATAATATAATTGTAAATACTTTTCAGTGGCAAAGATTTGATTATGAAAACCACAGTCAATAAAACAGCACAAATGAAATTACAATTCAATTTAAACAACGAATGGAATTATTACATTTTTCCACATGATACAAACAAACTAATTTGTTTTTAATCTTCAAAATAATTACGAATATAAATGTTTAACAACCAACATGGTCACGCCAGTCCAAGAACAAGAGAGCAGCTGCATAGTGAGACAAAGCACCCAACAAAACAAACACATGGAAGATCTGATGACTATGCCCCACACGATCAAACCAACCCGGTTTAAGCCTCTCAGGCACTCTACCCACGAAGAACCCTGTCCCAACAAGATAAAACACTGCCATACCCAGCTCGTACAAGAGCGTCACGTTCCTTTGCGGGTTTCCCCAGTTGACCACAAGCGCATGGATAGCTGGCACGATCCCGAAGAGCCCCATGGAGGCAAAGAGCAAAGCCCGGAAACCTCGGTACTTGGGAGAGGAAAGTGATGGAGTTAAGAGTGTGATGATCGTGAAGATTCCCATAGAGGTGATGGCCGCGAGGTAGATAAAGTACCAACGAGGAGTGCATTGGAAGATGTAGTAGATTGGTGGGAAGAAAGAAGTGATGATCATGGCGGTGATACCGGCATAGTCTACGCGGAGGAGGAAGATGTTAAGGTTATGGGAGTGGCAGCAGAAGAGGTGGCAAATGCTACTCGAGAGTAGGCAGAACATTGAGCCTCCTAAGAAGACGAAGAATGGCCATCTTGCTGCATTCCCTGGATTCATTGCATCCTATACAATCATCAACATTTGATAACATCATTAGCTCTCATTTAAGAACTAAATTTTTATTTTTATTTCGAAATTATTAAACCTGTAATTTATTATCAAAACATGTTATAGTCTACGTTGTCTGTTTCACATGATCTCTAGTTCATTTCTAATATTTTCCGAAATATCTTATCATTAAGTTGAATTCTAATCTAAGAACTACATTGTTTTGACTTTCTTAAAATATAGTTATATAATATATAATATATGTATATTTGTAATTTGTATATGTGACAGTGTCAAAGGTGTATCCTAATTTATCATTTTGATTTCACGTTCATATTTGATATCTAGAGAAATTACAGCCAATGTATTATATTCATACTCATCAGATGATCAAAGATTCAAAATCATGGAATAAGCACATCCTTGGTTAGGACATCTTCAACTCCATTCCATTTTTATTTTAAAATAGAGTACGAAGTAAAAATATTATAACACTATTCTATTTCTCATTTCATAATAGGATTTACTATATATCTTTCCTTTTGGTTTATTATGACATCTCCATTCACACTCCATAATTTACTTCAAAAATAGAGTGGACAATGGTGTATGAACAAAAAAATAAAAAATCACTCCATAAGAATCACTTTTTTTTTGTTTCTTCATTGTTTTATTTTCTACTCTAATTTGCAGTAAATTATGGAATGAGATTAAAGATGCTCTTATCCTATTATAGAACAAGAAATGAAGTAAAGTTGGAGTATTCTAACTCCATATTTCATTTTACTATATTTTATAGGAATAAATGAGTTTTACATTGGACATACTCTAATCATTAGAAACCAAGATAGTTGAACGTTAATCAAAGACAATTTTTTTTTATAGGAATCAAATATCGTTTAAAAGTTCATCAAAGTTTGATTACAAGAAACATTGATCAAGAGAAAATCCGATCCTAAGAACCCACCCAAAAAAAAAGTTAATCAAAGACAATCCGGCACATCTATTTCTACAAGATACATCCCCCTTGAAAAATTTGAAAAATTCATAGAGTGGTTGAATATTCGGATTAATTCGGTCTGAACATCTGGTTACATATACGTATATTATAGACATTGTGAATAATTAAAAGACATTTACCACGGGGAAGAATTTATCGTGATGCATAATGTTGGCGACGGTTAGTCCCACAAATAAGATGAAACCAAGTAAATGCCTGTCAAGACAAAATACATTCACTTCATCAGAAACCAAACAATAACCAAATAAATAAAAGTGAAAATGGAATAAATTTTGTTGAAACAGATAATACTAACGTCCAAACGTTGAGGGACTCATTATGGAAACTGAAGACGCTGAAGAAAGCATCTCTAATAGACCATTCAGCTCTGTAATAATTCAATATATATTCGTTATCCTTCATGTACTCCGGAAGCTCACTAAACGACATTAGCTCTCGTCGTTTTCTTGTCTTTTGCGGCTTCTTCTTCTTCTTCTTCTTTCTTTTCTTAGCACCGCTGCTTTCGTCTCCATCGTGATCATCTCCGGGAGCAATCTTGCACTTGCTGTTGCCGCATGACACCGTTTCTGGTTCTTTCTGATCATCTTGGTCCATATATGAACTCTAGTGACGATTATTCAAGACAAGAATACTTGTTTTATGATCCAGAGATCAATGGAGAAGATCTGAGATATAGAGAAACTAAATATAAATGAAAAAGTATTACAATCGAAACTATGTTAAAATATTGAATTTAAGTTTTTATGAGTGAGAGGGAGAGAAATAAGGAAGATGGGAAATGCAAAGAGACAGCTGCACCATTTAAAGAAGAAACTTAAGTACGCCGGTAGAAGTTGGTGTTGTGTTTTCATTTAGTTGTTAGTTAGGTTATCAATAAATTCTTATTTTCATAATTGTTTTCTCTTTCCCATTTTCGAATTTTATAATTTTTTATAAGAAAAATATTTTTTAATTTTACATTATAAAATAGAACTCTTTTGTTAGAGGTGAATTACATACTTTTACAAAACCCATCAATTAAACTGAACTCGATCCATTCAACAAGGAGATGATCAAAGAATTTAACCTATTTGGAGAAAAAAAATCAATTATAAATAGAGAATACCTGATTCGAAAAAGAGATACTGACAATTATCTAGAAGTCGGCACATAATTTAATTTTTCATAGCTTACTTTCTGTTTCACCTATTTGGAGAAAAAAAATTCAATTATAAATAGAGAATTTACTTTTCAATTGGCTGAGGATAATGGCTCGCTCTTTTGTTAAGTAGCCGGCAACAAAATAATGATTAGAGAAACATGCATGCCGCATTTTAGTTCTTGATTTTTATAGTATTTCTAACTAGAACAAAAAAAAAAGAGCAGATGGAAGTCGTTGCAAAAACGATACTACATTTTCTAATGAAAATTGTTTTTTTTTTTGACAAAGACAAATGTAATTTTTTTTTAAAGTTTAAAATTATTAAAATCTCCATTAGTTTTTCAAACAAAAAAACATTATATAAGAAAATATATATTAAATAAAAAAAGCCTTTTATTTTCACTTAAAAATTTCCATTGTCGTAACAGGCTGAGCGAAATGCTCTTCCCGCATAATATAGCGAGTATTGACCACTCCTCATTTCCCCTGTAACATGCCTGAAGGATCATTCTAATGAAAATTGTTGCAGCAAGTTAATGTCATTTTCAGGTTTTCAGCTAGTTGATACTAGAATGTATCACTTTTAAATGCCTTTATAAGAGTTAGACCGAGAATTTATAAAGTAGATGACAAACTTGTAGATAATTTCCAGTGTATTTTTATTCTATCTTTTCTGAAATAAAGAAATTTTGTTAGATATTATCTAATCCATTTTATACACATTTTAAAATAGATATATTATATTATAGATATAATTTTTCCAATGTGTGCTTATATATAATAAAGTTTTAATATATATATACATATATATTAAAACTTTATTATATATAAGCACACATTGGAAAAATTATAATCTCTGTAGTAGAGTTTCTATAATTTTTAAAAATGTAGAGTTGAGTTGGAAAAAGTCTAATAGAGATATATTTGTTTTCAAAGAATTTTAATTCTCTAAAAAATATATTTAATATATTCTATTTTTATTTTACAGCTAATACATTTTTATGAAATTTGAAATGTATTCGTTTATTTTGATTTTGTAACTTTCATAAAATTATGATATTATTTAAACTAAAGATTTATTTAAAAATTAGTATGCCAATAAAAAATTGTGACTCTATTTTTATACAAAAATATATTTCTACAAAAAATATTTATTTTAATTATAATTATAAAAAAAAACTTAAAAGTTGAAGGAACGTTTTAAAAATAATAATATGTCTCTATTATAGAAACAAATCCTATTTTCTCCAAATATAGAAGAAAGATATAAAAAAAAATGTTTTAGAGAAAAAAAAATTGGGTTGGAATATTTTGTTTCCTATTATAATATTTAAAGTTAAATATACTAATGAGTTAGATATGCTCATAAAAACTATAAAAATAATTATATATACGTATATGAAAAATAACTCAAAATATTGTTAAGAATAGACGAAAGTATCTAAACACAAGGAATTATAAACTTTGCCACATATCGTTCATTTATATTGTGTGCTATATTTGCTTAGTCTTGTATGCAGCTACCATTATCTTGACACAAAAAATAACTCAAGTGTTGTTAAGAATAGACGATTCAACATTTGCTTAGTCTTGTACTTCTTATGTTTTCCTGTGTGAAGGCTTTGTTTCTGAGAAGATTATGTTCTCCGTCATCTAGGCTTCCAGATTTCTTCTGGCTTTGTAGTGGTCTTGTTCTTCTTATTAATATAACTACTAGATGACCAATAAAAATTGGAAAAAAAAAAATTGGAAGTTCATGTTGCAAAAACGATTCTACATTTTCTAATGAAAATTGTTGCAACAAGTTTTAGTGTCATTTTCAGTTAATTTCAATCAACTACGTCTCTGACTATAACATAATCATCTAAAATCAAATAATACTAGTCAACAGGTTTTACCAAAGAAAAAAAGAATACTGATCAAGAGGCAAGGTACTGCTTATAATAATAGTCTTTAAAGATTTATTTTTGTTGAAGCCTTTTTGGGAAAGAAATTTAACAAGGAACGTCTAGTCGGCCGTCTAAGTTTCCCAAAAAAGTTCACCCCTGAAGCACCTCTACAAAACCAATTCAGGTACGCTTTGACTCGAGTCTCTACGTACGTGTCCATATTTACTGGAAAAACTCGATTTTATAAAATACTTGTTAAAAGGTAGCTTGTCTTTGTTAAATATATTCGAGAAGACAATGACAGCTTTTCAAAGACTACTAGCTCAACATCTTTACAAAGCCTTTATTTAGGATAACTACCATGTGCTTGCCTGGTGAAAAACCTGAAGGAATGGTTTTTTATATTTCATTTAAGTTATCTTTTTTTTTTTTTACTGGAAATTTTATTAATGGAACTGAGCCCAAAGGGCAAAGCCCAACATGAAACAAAAACAAAAGGGCAAAACATGCCCAACTACGAGAGAGATGAAGGCCCAACACAAGGCCCAAAACACGAAGAGTAAACCGTCGAGGAAGCAAGCCACGGCACGTCATCTTTCACGTGTCCGATCGCCCGGCGATCAATGAACACGGGTCAAGACGAGGAACCACTTCCTTCCACCGGAACCAGAGGAGGCGACGGAACTCCGCCGACGGCGAAGACAAACCACGGAAGAACCAATCTTCACAAGGGCTCGAACCGAAGAGCCAAAACTGGGAGATCTACGATTCGGAAAAGAACATCGACGTCTACAATCGATCCTTCAATCCGACTATCTTGCATGAGAAGATCCGGCATCTTTAAAGATAAAGATAAGCATGAAGATGTAAAAACCAAATCAATTGGGGAGAAGAGTCGTCGGAAGAATAGAGCGAGAGGCAGTCGGACAACGAAGAACTGAATCGCAGATCGATCGGTGCCGGCGAGAACGATTCTAAGTAAGACATCGTCTTCCGGAGACAGAAGCCGGCGAAATCGGCGCTTTGAAAGCCGTCGCTTCCCGGAAACAAAAGCCGGACGGTCATCGGAGGAACTGATCAACCGCCGGAGACGAAAACCGGTCGGAAGTACCGAAACCGGTAAACAAAAACGACAACCTCTCACTCTCAAATCAACTCTGAACCTTCTGAAAGATAAAGGATTGATAAGAAGGCCAGAGGAATAGAGAGAAATTTTCTCACTAGGAGAGGAGAGAGGAAAACAACTATTTCATTTAAGTTATCTGTTAATAACATTTAAACACCGGAATCTCTTCTTTTCTTTTTATTATTACAATACATGTTGCACAAATTAAGTAGACCCGGTGGGTGTCAAAAAGACAACCAATATGAAGAGTTCGGTATTTCCGGCAGCTTATGTACGACCAAAGTTACAAAGAAACAAAAAAACAAACCAAACCATGTGGTCTATGAAAATAGATAGTACTTCGCATTTGGTACCAAACCATAAACGACTGGAGATGAGTTTCAGTCTTCGAGCAGCTCTAGTTTCTTCAGGGCATCACGTACATCCGAGTCCACGCGTGCGTGGACCACGTTGTTGCTCTCTAAAGAGATCACATCAGTGAGTGGATAGCTCCTGTTAGCGTGCAAGGCGTTGCTTGCGCTGCACGATACCCCCTCTAGAACAACGCTCTTGTGAAGTCCTCCGAGCAATCCTTCGTAATCTGTGTCACCTGATTCTCCCACGAACACCACCATCTTCGCCATGTCAATGCCCCACCGAACGAACAAGTACCTGGTTCACCGCAACACATTCGTGAGAACAATGCTCTAGAAAGTTACTTACTTGTGCCACAAGTTTTGTACGTACCTTAGGGCTTGTATACGAGAAGCCAGCACAGGTATCACGTTTATTCGAGTGCCGTTCTGACTATAAACGACATGACAACGCAAGGCCTGGATCCTCAGCAGCTTCCGGAGCTCTCTCACCGGAG
The DNA here is from genome assembly GCF_020379485.1 of Brassica napus. NCBI lineage: Eukaryota > Viridiplantae > Streptophyta > Magnoliopsida > Brassicales > Brassicaceae > Brassica > Brassica napus. The sequence continues at coordinate 13,763,481 of NC_063443.1, read as the reverse complement.
GCACCTGAGAATAAAAAACCAAAAACAAACGAACTTATAACACAGAGCTAAGAAGATTTCTTAATAATGTGTGCGCCTGATTTAAACTTTACCGCTGCAGGCTTTTTGACAGCAAAGGTGTAGCAGTAGTCAGTTGAAAGATGTTCAGCAAGAGTGACAATCTGCTCGTCATTTTCAGACTTTTTCTCGTTAACCGAAGACGCCCAACGGATCAAAGTCTTCCTCAGCCCTTCACCACCCCAGCGATATTCAACGTGGGAGTGGTAGTAAAAGTCAACAACGAAAGGACCATCTTCCGAGTTGACAGATGTGTAGTAGAGATCGCTCCCGCTGTTGCATACGAAGGCGTCGAAGTCATTAGGGTTTAAACCCCCTGACACCAAGAAAGATTGTATCTCAGAGATTGTTAGAGACGTTGACAATATGAACCCAACGGTTCCTTCGGCTCTTTCCTTCTCAACTGCCTCTAGAATCCTTCTCGTAGCCTCTAGTGTGTCTCTTTCCCCATCAAAATCAAGAGCAATCACCACAATAAACTTCCTTCTCCGAACCGCCGGGAACTTTCCGGAGTTGACCTCTGACTTCTCCAGTGATCCCATTTTGCGACTGTCTTTGCCTTTAGACCAGTTTAGAACCGCAGCTTCGATTTTGCTCTTCCTGTCCATGGAGCTCACTTCTTGATTCATGGAACCGTCGTTACCACTTCCTCCGTCAAATGAAAACCTCAAGTTCAAAGATATGTCCTGTATATCTCTCAGAGAATCACTGGGTGACTCAGGCTCTGAGTTATCACCGCCATCGTCACTTTGCCACTGGGGGTGTCTTGGCTTGAAGCTGGTTATGCGAGATAGATAAGTTTTGCAATGCTCTGGCCAAGAGAATTGGTGAATGTTCTTCAGCCCGTTTTGCCTACACTTTGCCCACAGCTGCTTATCGGCAACTAGCTTAAGAAGAGCTTCAGAGATGGATTGCTGATCATGAGGATCCACAAGGAGACCATTGTCTAGAACCTGGAAAAAAGGTATAATATTAGAACAAACAAGAAGGTATATAACAGTCTTGAGCATTGTAAGAATACATACCCGGTGTATATCTACAGGACCACCATTTTTTGTAGCTACCATTGGCAAACCATGGGCTGCAGCCTAGAAGTAAAAAAAACACATATTACTACAAGAATTGAATCATGCCCATTTGACCGTAGAAGAAAAAAGATACCTCAATCAGAGTAAGTCCAAATGGTTCAATGAAAGCTGGATTGATGAAAACACCCTGCAGTGAATCCATGCACAGAATAATTTTACTAAAGAGAAGAATCTAAAGAAGCATTCTAAGTAGTGTCAAACCGTTGGAATCAAACATGCGAAAGCATCATAATATGCAGCAGTTAGCAATAACTGACAGATCAAGTGTTGGAGGCATTGTTTTAATGGTGAACAGACCAAGAAACTAACGACGACAATATATCTAATGATATTGAGTTAAGTAGCATGACATAGTTATAATGAACTGCCAAGAGTACCTTAGACTTTGCAGCTAGGCGATATATGTCTGGAACATCCGACTGTTTGTGATGTTTAGGGTACGCAACTTGGCCGTAGAGATCATACTTGTCAATTAGCTTCAGAACAGAAAGCAGAACAGAAGAACTCGTGCTCGACATTTCATCAATCCCATCACGGTTACCCATAATAAGTGCCTGCAAAACCAGAAATATGGAAGATGAGTAAAACAAAATGGTGATCGTAACAGAAACATAAACTAAACAACCAAAGTGTTAGGAGAAACATCTAAACAAAAGTCACTGTACGACATTTACATACCAGGTTAGCAAGGTCTCTGAGTGGACGACATTCTCCAAATGCCTTCACTAACGTTGTGATGTTCTTTTTTGGGTCGGGCCTCGCAAGGGCAAGTATCATAGGCTTTCGGGAATTTGAAAAGAAACGCATTATCTGCATCACATGTAGGATATGCAGGTTGAGTAAACAGCTTGATAGAAAGATAACGAGAACAATATGTTACACAATAACAAATCTTCTTTCTCAGGTGAAGTAGATGTTATATTAAAGCAAGAAAGAACCTCAGCCCATATTGGTGGATCTCGAGAAGTTGGATGTTCCTCATTCCCATCTGCGTCTTCCATGTCACCATCATGTGGGACAATATGATTGAACTCCATCCCAGGTGGAATTTTCTGAAGCAAAAATAAATAAACAGTAATCATTTTTTATGATACTACAGAAGACTACACGTAACCATTCCAACAAGGCAAAGAAAGATCATTCTCCCACCTTATACATTATTTTTCGTCAACATCCTAGACACACTCGGATGTAACAGAAACATTAAAACTGACATTTATAGAGTATTAACTATCACCCAATGATATACTGTGTTAAAAGAAGACATGCAAAACAAATTTAATCACAGTCACTCATTGCCCAAAGACACTAATAGTAGTTTGTCGCCAACCAAGATCTCCTAATTGTTGGCATTAAAATCTTGACTTCTAAAAGCATATATTTCAGTCTGTGTTGACCATTGAAGATCAAGAGAATAGCTAAGGGGTGAGTAACTTACAACCATGCGAGGCATGAACCGTCCATAGCAGCTCACATTCCGCTTGATCCTTGCTCGCAGTTTACGCTCCAGTATGGGGTCAAAACCATCATACAACCTCCACTGCTCATCAATCTCCTGCCGCGTGCTAGTTATCACCATTTCAGAAACATCAAGAGATAACTCCTCACCCTCAATTCGACGCATAATCTTGTAAGTCGAATTTATTTCTTCTTTCGAAAGGCGGCCTTGTTTCAAAAGCTGCTCCAATTTATCTCGACCGAGTGAGTGGCCAGTAAGGATCATAGGCACATTCAGTGCACCTGATAGCAAAGCGGCAGCGTCACCAGCATCGGCGTAGTGTCCATGGATGGCAGAAGGCCAGATAGGCTTCCCACCACCGACTTGTTCACCGAGAACACTGGACATTTGCATGATGTGGTTCATTGCACCATCGACAAACTCAGCAATGTGAGGCCATAGAAGTTCTTTCGGAATGTACTTGTCCTTTGGACCAAATGGTATCCTCACAATATAAGCACCGCTACTCTCTCCCATCTCATCCGAATAATCTTCAGAATCTCTTGGAGTCAGCATCTCCGTGGGCTCGCCATAACTCCAGTCAACATCTGGTGAAGACACTTGTCTGGTGAGCAAGTCGACCCTATAAACTCCTGGCATTGATCCCAAAGCACGTGCAAGTTCCACAACGTACTTAACCTGTAACGTAAGAAGCAAAGTGAGGAGGACTACATACAGCCTACCATTATACCGCATTGCGATCACTCAAATTCTTCCGTATCATTACCTGGCCACCGGTGTCAGAATCACGGCCTAGCTCCATGTTCTCCCCACGTATGAGACCATGAAGACTGCATACATAATGTTAAACAACAATCACACAAGAACACTCCAAAAACTTTCCACTATGCTTACAAATTTTCAATTAACAGAGATCATTTGCTAGTAAACATGTTGCTAGAAGGTGAAACTATGAGTTTTCCAAGCAAGAAAGTACAAAGGGGAAAGCAAAGGCTATTTTTGAGCACAAACCTTATCAAAACAAGATACAGCTTGTTTCCCTTCTGCTGGTTAGCCCAAATCTCCATGGACTCAGCAGAATTAATCCTAGGCAACCTGGATTTGGTGCCATGAGTAGAGACATCACTGACGAGATCTCCTTTCTCTCCCTCGGAAAACTCCTCGGACATATCAGCTGTTGCCTCCCTGCGACCCCTCTCACGCTCAAGACGGCGCTTAGCCAGCCTCTGCGCCTCCTTTTCCTCATGCTGCACAAACACAAGAGCATCATGAGCTGACAATACTTTTAAATATCTTAACGTTCCAAGTGCAGAACTGAACTATCCTATGGGGGGAAAACCATAAGCACAAAGTACAAGATCAATCAAAAGTTCAACGATCCCTCATTTTCTTATTATTATTATTTTTTAAATCCAGTTGCAAAGAAAAGGAAGACATTGAAAAGGTTGAAACTTGAAAACAGAGAAGAGACCAGAATAAACAAAGCAAAAAACATTGACTTGAGAGTCAAAACAACTTCGAGATCAAAGTCTAGTCAATTACTAAAAAAAATCAACTTTTAAGAAAAAAAGTTAGGACCTTTGAATGGAACAGTCAAATCTCAGTCTGAGTTAAAACACGCATCCAAAGTAGAAAGAAACAAAAAAAAAGAAGCAATAAAAAGAAATCAAACCTGCTTCTTTTGACGAGCGAGATTCCAGATCCTCCAACACATATTCTCCAACCTCGTGTTCCTCTCTTGTGGACTCCTCGTTGCAACCGCCTGACGAAGATCATCATCACTCTCACACGATTGCATATATATAAATAAAGAAAAAAACAGAGAGGTGAGGTGCGTTACCTTGACCCAAGATCTGTGAAGATCAGTCTCATCGTAACCAGTGATGACTTCCTCAACGAAGTAACGGCTGGGAGTGAATCTGCCTCTCTCCCTTAGGAGAAGCGAAGGGCGAGCGTCGTCGAGAGGCTGGCCCACGTCGAGAATCGCCTCCAGGTAACTGTTCACCCAATCGTTTCCGGCCATCGAAGAAGATACGAAGGAAGGATGGAATTGGGATTTTGGTTATCTCGTACGTTTGGTTATTGCTTTTTGAGGGGAAAGACGACAAAACTAGTCAGGCTGTAGTGACGAGTCATAGGACACGCATCCGCTTCGAACGGCTCAAAACTCTGCTCCTCCTCCTCCTTAATTACCTTTTCTTTATTTTATTTTATTTTATTGTTACGCTTTATTTTCAGTGTTGGTCCCTTTTTAATAGTGAAAGAAAAATTGTCAAATGAAAAATATCTTTCTTAAAAACTTTAAAAATGATTGAAGACAGGTATATACTATATTCTGGTTTATTTGGTAAAAAGAAGAATATTCTCTTTCTTTTTTTTAATTAGGTGACAATTGACGAGTATTTTTTTCTATTTCTGTTTTTCCTTATAGATTCATTTTAAATCACTGTTATGAAAGATATTTGCTTAGCATCATAGATCCGAATATGCGATGATGGATCTGAGTCATTTGACAAAGAACCAAAGCATAGTTTTTAGGGTCTTGTTTATTTTTCTTTTAACTGGTCATTTGTCAAATAATAATACAGTGGTCAGTGTAAGAAGCAATTATATTCAAACTCAGTAGATTTTATCACTGCTAATATATCTGGAAACTGTAACATCCGAAGCTCACTCTCTTGCAAAGTAGGCTAGTTTTGGTGGTGTTTATGTTCGCTCATGTAAGTCAGACAGAAGGCAGAGGGAAAGGTTCTTCGGATCACCACTTCCTCGAGCCTAAACATGACTTAGCGTGACGACAAAAAATAAAGAGAGGCAATTATATGATCCATGTCTGTTGTCTACGAGAAGCAATTATATGCTTCATTGCTTATCATTTAGCAAAAGTGCTCATTGCTGGCAGAATGATAGAAATATATTTCAAGGAAATGATTTAGTGACATTCTTTGCTGGAAAGATATATATATAAACAACTTATTGTTTTCCTTAACTTGATCTTGACCACTAAAATTAGTAAGCTGATGTTTACATTTCGTATACATTTGCATTTAACTTCATGGTTCTAACAATCCTCCATGGTGAAACCGATTTTATGCCACAACGATCAAATTCATCAAAGACGCTTTTAAATTAAACAAAAATTACGAGACAAATAACATTGTAACGACAGGAGTTTATGAAATACCATATCGCAAAAGCTAAATCCAAAACATAGGCTCTCAGACACTAAACTGAAAACTCAAACATGTTTCATGAAAAAAAACATAAAGCTTTCAAGCAGACAACGAGTTTTAAGCGGCACCCTTGCCCTTCTTCTTCTGAATCTTCTTCTGGTAGAATTCAAGCTCTTTGCCTTCAAGAATGTATCTGCACAAACACATTGAACATAAATGAATACAGGAGATTTCAACACACAAATACAAAATGGACCAATGAACAAGCAAGAAGATTATTACCCATCAGCACGTCCACATTGGCCGGGCCTTGAGGAGATGCATGCCAACAACCGTCCACTTGCAAACTGGTCCTCAATGTGGGAATCAAGAGTGCGCCCTTCTTGACGGCTCTCGATCTTCCTCTGCACATGGTTGCTCTTCTTCACCTCCTCAGGTGCAGCAGCAGCAGCTGGTGCAGCATCCTCACCATCCTACAATATTAAAAGTCTCATCAGCTTCACTTAACCAGTTAAGGAACCAATCGTCCAAAAAGAAAAAAAAAAAAAAGAGTATTCTCACCTCTCCTTCCTTCTTGGCGGCAGAAGCAGCAGCATTCTTCTTCTTGCGACCAACCTCAACACCATAGTGCTGCAAGTACCACTGCTTGAAAGGAGCGGCATCAACCTGGACAATGGCGCTCTTAACAAGTGTCTTTGTACGGACAAGCTCGTTGTTGGAGGCATTGTAGACAACGTCAAGGACTCTGGTCTTGCGGGTAACAGCTTCACTTCCCCAGGAGTAGTTACCGGTATCGAGCCTCAACGCACGCCACTTGACGTTGCCTCCACGGACACGGATTCTTCTGACCGTCTTGTTGCTGGACAGCTTGGTGTTAGCTGGCTGCCTCCCCATCTCGTACCTTCACGAACCAAAAAATACAAATATTATAAACTACAAAATGCACCACCAAAATGAATCAAACAAGCCACTATCAGAGAAAACACAAACAGATAACAATTCAAAATGTACACGACAGCTTATGATGCGTTTCACACTGTACTCGTGGGATTAGTACATCCAGTTTTACACTAATCATCCGTCATTACAGAACCTAGATATGACTATAGTAGTTTGAACATAAAACAAGAGAACGAATCTAATCAGACAAAACACATTGGAATAACAGAACACAACATCACTTCCTCGTTCCACAGTTTCTTAAACGTTTATAAAAAAGCAAGAAAAAAAAAAACCAAAGCTTACTTTCGCTTCTTTCTCCATTGCTTCTGCTTGCCTCCAGTGGCACGCCTCTTGTGGATGGAGTCACGAGAAATACCTAATACAGATCAAAGTTACATTTTAGATTCAACCATCGAAAGAGATAGAGAGAGGAGTGAAGGATCGTACCCATGGTTGCAACTTAGGTTTCCTCTGTAGACAAAAAAACTGCGGAGGGTGTACTGAGGTTTGCAGAATTTATTTATAAAGAGTCTGCTGTATAAACGAAAACCCTAGAGTTAAAAGGCCTCTACGACTTGGCCCATATAACTACCTAAAGGCCCGTACTATCTGGTCCATCTAGTAACTTATGCCCTTCATAGCAAACAACTCCCATTTTTCTGATTTATGGAAATGTTTTCTGATTTTTCTTTTAAAAAATTAAATGCATCATCAATTGCACATTTTAGTTTTTTCTTATAATATATAGCAGATTTTATATAATGATTTGTTTTTATAGTTACTGTAAACATATTAATGAATCTTACCCCCAAAAAAGGTGATTTTCTTTTTAAAAATCGGCTAAATACTCCCAAAGCTTGTTGACAATATATTTGAGAGCCCAACGGGTTATTCTAACGAACCACATAAACATTACACTGGACTGGAGTACTGGACCAACAAAACGAGAGTATAACATACAACAATGGAAGCAAATGTGCATGTGATATTCCTGTTTTGTCTTCAAAACCATCACTTACATCTCTTGTATTACACCATCGGGTTATCTATTCATATGTCCAAAATATCATTTTCTTTTTACCTAAAGAGAAACCAGGAGAACAAGAACACTCACAACTCTTCCTCATTTTCGTTTGTTATTTCACTAACAGCTTTCTTCCTCCGTACTAACGCCTTGAAAAGCGTAAACGCTGAGATCAACGCGATCTCCCAGTGCTCGGAGCTGTTGAGTTTCACGTTTATCTTCCCCATTTTCCTGTTGTTCATGTTTACGCTAACGTCTATGTTCGTGTCCCGAGTTGGTCTAACCTGAGTCTGTAACCCCCAGTTCAACACTAGCTCTTTGTTGAAAGACAGAGCCGTCACCGTCACACCGATCTGCTCGTTTCTCACCGGGTAATCTCTCCCTCTGATACAAGCCTCAAAGCTCCCTCCATGCGCTGTTTCCCCTGAACCATTCATCTGACCTGCGTTTACTGTTAACTTCACCCTCTTCCCAACCAATAAGGAATCCTCAATCTTTCCAGCTAAGTAGTACTTCCCGCCAAAAGATGTCAAACCAACTCCAAGATCGGTTGTGTTGTGCTTAAATGTGTTAAGCTTCGTGCCGCCGTGAAACGTGTAGACAAGATCATCTCCTGATGACTGGACGTCGGCAGCTACGGAGAATGTCTGTATTCTAGAGTCTGTAGTGTAAGCTGCGTTAGTCTCGGAGTGGATGGTGAACCGTTGCTTATCTCTGCTCACCTGTCCGTTAGCTGAAGCAAATAGATTCTTTTTCACTTTTACAGCCGTCTCGATGTTTATTCCATCGAATCCAACATCGTGATCCCATCCCTGAGGATCATAGACAGGTCTCACAAGCCACTGGTCACTAGTAGCAATGGATCGGTATCGGTGAGAAGGAAAATCAGAATCAAAACTGTCTGGACCCGCCATCTCCGGCAACGGAACAGCTGCTTGGTCACTCTTTTCCTCTTCCTCTTCATTAAGCTTTTCATCCTTTCGTCTTCTACATTCTTCCTTCAACTGTTTCTTGAGATAAAGAGTTTCCCTGTAATCAAGCTCATCGAGATACTCTCTCTTCTGAGACTTTGACAGCTTCTCAAACCGGGCTTTCCCAAGGATCCGGATCGCAGGCAGCTGGTCATACTCATCTTCCTCCTCCTCCTCCAACTCCGAATCCATAAGCTCATCTATCTCCCTCTCCGCTTCATCTCCACCTGATGATAACCGACGCCGCAGAAAAACTGAAAGAAGATGAGGAAGAGAAGCTGTTCGAGTACCACTCGCCTGTCCCAAACCAATGCTGTCACGAAACCTCAGCAGAGACTGTACATCACCAAGAACTTTGGTACAAACGCACAGAAACATAAACTGAGGCTTCCACACTAATCCATTCGGAAGAACACACTCACCGGCATGATTCTTTCTACAGCTTGGATGATTCTCAACTAACAGCACAGGGTTCTCCAGCTTCGTATCAGACACAGCCTGATGTATATAGTGCTGAACCACATCCACGCGCTGGCCAACGTACGACTCGTAGTTCATATTACGTCCTTCAGAAGCAACTGAAGAATGCGTCATCACGAGTATCGTGTTAAGCCATAACGCTGCACCCAAGACTTCAGTTATAAGGCTCAGGAGAGGGTAATCACTGTACCGCAAGTCGATCGTGTCAAGGCGGTCCAAGTAGAGAACCACATCAGGCGGACGCTTCTTGACGTATCTCTTGATAGAGAGCAGAGTCTTTCTGTTTTTCCTTGCGCTGGAAGGTGAAGGTTGGTGTAAGCCAGGGGTGTCGATAAACGTTACTTTAACTCCACTAACGGTTCCGTTAACCTCTTCTATGCGATCCGTGGCGGGTTGGAAAGCATCGGTTCCGCTTTTGGACTGGCCCAAGATAGAGTTTATGGTCGCGCTCTTGCCAACGCCTGTTTTCCCCAAGACTAGGATTCGAAGTGAGAAATCAAGTTCAGGTACGCCGGACGATTCTTGCTCCTTCGCTACAGCTTTGGCCTTGTCTTGCTTAAGTTTGACTGTTTTGAGTTCTGACTCCTCGGCTCGTATCAGCATCGCGAGGTGTACTCGGTATAGAACCTTGGAGACTAGGATGTTGTTCTGTGACTGCCCAAACCTCTGAACGAGGCGTAGAAACTGTACTTGGAGGTCACCAATCTTTGCTAGTGGGTTATGTTTCTTGTCGTTGAGATCAAGACTTGACTGGTGCAAGCTTTCTAGTGGAGTTTGCTGCTGAGAGATGGGAGGCTGAGTTTCTACATCGCCGCTGGTTGAACATAGTGGTTCAGAGCGTGCCACTGGTTCAGGTAAAGCAGGGGCTTGAGCTATAAAAAATAAAAATAAAAACTGAAAGCTATTAGTAATCAAAGAAAACATACAAGTAAACAGCAATAACAGAAACATTTGAGAAGAATCAAAATAATCAACAATATATATCAGCTGCAACAATCATACAGTGGGAATCGTGTGGTTCATGGTGTCGGGAGAAAGGGGCAGTCCCCAAAAGGGGTCTAGAAGAGGATGCCATGGAGTTGGATAGATCGAAAACCCAGTCTATGAAGCCTTTCATTCTTTACCTGCAACAACAACAACAAACAAGTCAACGCTGAGCTACCTAAGTTACAAAAGGCTTAAGCTTTTGTTAATACAGAACATTTCTCTTTTTTTTTTGTAGAGAGATAATGATTAACGCCATAAATGCATTAAAAAGGAATCCAATTCCCCCCAAATTATGTTATCTAAGTGAGCTAATGACCTAAGAATCGCAATCGAAAAAGAACACCATATCAATACTAAACGAAATTGAAGAGAATCAAAAACTTGGGGTGAAGCAACAGATTTGAATTGAGAAAAATCTGAGAGACCTTTTTGTGTTGGCGACAGTGTTGGTGATAGACGAGAGAGAGAGAGAGAGATAGGATCGAGGTAAGACAAAGGTTAGGTTTTTAGGAAATTAGGATAACGAAGAAGATGCTCCCCTCGATTTTTTTTTCCTTTTGTTTCTTGTTTGTTTTGTTTTGTTTCTTCTTTGCTTGGTGATAACATGCGCCTCAAACCTCTGCCTAACATGCGCGGTAGTACTGGGGCTAACATGTCTTGGTCAAGAGCAACCCAAACCGCAGAGAGTATTTTATTTTCCTTTCTGATTTTATTAACACTCGATTTTGGATTTCTGTGATAAGATAGTTAATAAGAAATAAACGATTTTTGAACAAAAAGATTTCTAAAAAAATAAGCAAATAATCCAATTCAAATTAGTACAGGGGTTTATAATTTATTAGTTTAATAGCAGTTTTTTCCAAAGGTTTCAAGATTACTACATAGATTTCAATTTGCAAATGTATAAATTTCTATTTTTAGTTTAACTTTTAGTTTTGAATATCGTCTGCTTGTATATTTGATTTGCTGTGATAGGTAGAGTTAAGCATTGAGTTTAATGAAGAACATTTCCCTCTGAATGTCAGAGTCCAACAGATTTGTATTCATGAGGGGCAGAGAAACTTGCAGCTGTTCTTCAAAAACTTGTTTCACGGTGCTGTTTCAAAACTTACTGCCGGTAGTTTGTTTTGTTAATTAACAAAGTTTTGTGGCCTGGAGTTAGTTTTTGTCCATGCTTTAACACACTTTGTTGATGACAATTCTATTTTTAGCAAGATGCTGTTCTCCTCCCAAAGTGGAAGGGATTTAGTTTCTTTTCTTTTATAATATTTGTTTTTGCCACAACTCTTATGAGTCTCTCCAAATCTCACAACTCAAATTCCTCTGTCTTCTTGGGTAATCGGATGTTTCATCTTTTTCTTCAAGAACCAGTGACACGTTCATTGGTAACTGATAAATTTCTCATTACATTTTCTTGAGTGACAATGATCTCGAATTTGAGAGAAAGTATGGAGAGAAACGAATTAAGAGAAGGCCCTATAGCTATTGCAGTGGACAAAGATAAAACAAGCTGTCAAGCTCTTAAATGGGCAGTGGAACAATATATACCACGAGACAGAACAATAAAACTTGTTCATGTCGTCCAAAGATCTACAACGAATCCAAATGGACATTCTACAGATGATGAATTGTCTGGCAAGCAACAGAATGATAAAGGAAGTCGTCAGTTTCTTCCAATGCGTTGTCTTTGCATGAGACGGAATGTAAGTATGATTTGTCTCTTTTCTTTCTTGTTTTTTTCTTTTTGCATTATGTTTCTCTGATTAATGTTCTATTCTCAGATACAAAGCGAAGTAGTTATGCTTGAAGATCAAGACGTAGCGAAAGCGTTGATTGAATATATTAACCAGAACTTTATTTCTACATTCTTGCTAGGTGCCTCGTTGAAGAAGAGTATTACAAGGTGACAAACTATAGTTTCATAATCCATGACATAACACACATGAATCTTGTATCTAAAAATGGTTTTTGGGTGATTCTTGATTTTGAAGGCTTTTTAAAGTAGATGACATACCAAGTAATGTGATGAGATGGGCTCCAGAGTTCTGCACTGTCTTAGTCATATCAAAGGGAAGACTATCAAGTGTACGTCCAGCCACTAGGCATTTACCTCAAGGCTTGCCTTCTCCTTCTTCAGGGACTGCACCTTTGTCACCACTCAGCAACACTGATGAGGCTCCCTCTGAGATGTAAATCTACCATAACATTATGTTTTAAGCTCTGAGATTAAACTTCTTGAATTTTGGATTTTGAGCAGGTCATTGTCAAGAGAAGACGATGTTTTCTTTGAGGAGTTCTCATCCCTTGGCACAGATTCTTCTACTGTGAACATTAGTGACAGGATCAGTACAGATAGTTCGGTTCTCTCCTTCTATGATAAACTTGGGACTCCAAACATGTTGGAGATTCCTAGATTCACAGGTCTGGAGGATGATAAATCCAATCTTTCGATATACCTTAACAGTCCTGATATAAAGCTGATGGATGAAGCCGAGGCTGAGAAGAGAAGGCTGAAGAAAGAGCTGAAGGAGACAATGAACATGTACCATGCAGCCTGCAGAGAAGCCCTCATGGCAAAGGAGAAAGTAGCAGAGTTAGAGATATGGAAAAAGAAAGCAGGGAAAAGGCTTCAAATGGCTGAGGAAACAGCAAAAATGGCCATCATGAAGATGGAGAAGAGAGAACTGGAGGTAAAGCCAAGAGTGGAGGCAGAGATGAAGGTTAGAGGGAGTAATGACAGAAAGGTGGTTCTGGATTCTCCTGGAGAGTCTCATATGGTGGTAAAATATGAGAGCTTGCTCCAAATTGTAGTTGTACTTTTCTTGTTCTATTTTTATTTCACACTCAGACAATCCTCTTTCTTGTGATTGGAGTTGGGAGATCAGTAACAATGTCATCTGCTTCAGGACAAGTTGCTCATTCATTATTCTCTTGTATAGATCAATCTTATTATATTTGTTCACTTTTCACAATGTCATTCTTAAAAGCAAAATCATAATGCTTGTTGATTGTTGTTCCCTTTGAAACTACTCTCAAATTCAAGTGTTCACACCTGTTAACGCCAACTTCATACATAGTTGAGTTGGGATCACATATGATCCTCTTATCTGATGCATGAGAGATGATAGTAAATCTTGCCATGAGTTCAAGCATCATGGAAACATATAATTTACATTCAGAATAGGGACCGAATAAAACTTGAGACTCAAAAACTTTTGCCTCAACATATGGGTTTAAGTTTAGTCTTGGTTAAGAACTTGATAGACATCCTTTTCTCTTACCATCTGTGTCCATCATATCAGCTAATACACATAGTTTTGGTATAATTATATGTCTACGATATATAACCTCAGTTTGTAACCAAGTTAAAGCAACTCGAGATCATCGACGAAGGAATCCAGTATGCTCGAGACACCATAAAGCAGCTTGAGCAGCCTGTTCTGATGCACTTTTCTTAGTTGGTTTAGTTTCACCATAACACTCCAGTGTCATATTGGGGGCATCTACAACCTCCAGGATTACCTTATAGCTGAACCTGTAAACATGCACATAGTTGACGACAACAAATCCAGTAACTAGCAGTTTAGAGACGTAGCATTACTTGATCAATTTACTTACGTTTTCAGGTGGGCTGGCCCTTCCTCATAACATACGAACTCTGGTGTCTTCCAACAGTTGGCAACACATATTTCGCGCAAGAGAGATTTTGCAGTTTTGATGATCGACCCACCTGTTCAGTTTTAGTCATCAAATTAATAACTCAGGATATATAGACGCAGGAAGTAATATCCAATCATTTTACTTCAAAAGTTCGTCACCAAAATACCTGCTTCTTTGATGGTCTTTTGAGGAAGGCTTTCTTCTTTTTCAGATGGTGGTGCATTGGTGAGAACTCGTCTGATGATGTATGAGCTGCTTGTTTCACTAGTCTTGCTTTCAGTGATAGGATCCTCCTCAAAAGAATCTTGGATATTTAGGTTTTCAACGTCCAGCCCATCACGATCCACAACATCTATAGGCTCTTCATCGTAGCCAATCAATTTAGCTTCATTTCGGATGCTATTCTTCAGAACATCCTCCAACGGATTGGAGGTTTTTATATGCCCATGAGCCTGTGGATGAATTACCCAAAGACTTTGTTAAGAAACCAGTTACAAAACTGAACACTAGGTAGCATAAGATAGAAATACATCACAAAAATAGAAGGTAGTTAAGCCGCAACTACCTTCAGGTTCGTAAGCATCAGCTGAGCAGCCTTTTTGGTACTCTCTTTTTTGTTCCGACCAGTTGCAGAAGCTGTAAGGCAAGAACCTTTCTTGGTCACTTTTAATTCAACAGAGAAAGCACCATCCTTCTTTGTCGCTGATATCTCCTGATCCCACTTGTAAGACTGGCAATATTCAAGCAGTTCTTTCACAGGACTAAGCTGCAGGTTAGACAAGTTTTTCACTGGATCTAAAAAAGATAGCATTATTCTCCAGACATGATTCAAGTCGAACCCACAGTCGAGGAAAAGAGCCCCCAAAAAGGATTCTATCAAGTCACCAAGAACCTGCATACAAATATAATAACTACGTTAGTTCTTTCTTCCACTTATATATCCACATTATATCAAACAAGACAAGTTCTAAAAGAAAACTTCAACGAATTATCACAGGTTCCACCAAAACACACTAATATACGGAACATAAGCAGCAAATACTGCCTTCATATGGAAGGAAGATCCAAACACACACCTTTGGGCATTTTGGACCTTCAGATGGTCCGCTGGCCAATGGTGACGCTGTCACGAAGTTGGTATAATCCTTTATAGCATCATGGAGATATGTAGAATCGCAAAATAGAAATCTCTGTAGTGAAAAACTGACAGCAACATTTGCAAGCGCCTTATTATTTACTGAGAGCGATCTTAGATCGGTCAGTTGACCAGGTTTCAGTTTCGGAAAGACTGAGAAAAAATAGGATGTCATCAAGTAGTCCAGAACAGCATCCCCAAGAAACTCCAATCTCTGCAGACCCCAAATTAGAGAATTTTGGTTACCATAGATGGATATCAAAAAGAAATGAAAAATAATAAGAAGAAAAAAAACCTGGTAGCAGCCTCCTCCATGCCTGTTGTAAGATGGATGGATGAAGGCTTGTAAAAGTAGACCTTTGTGGAGAAACGTATATCCAAGCAGGCTTTCCAAGGCCGCCAAATCAAAGCAAGTAGTCAGTGGCATGAACCGCTTGCTTGCAACACAAGCATCTCTTACTTGCAAGGACTCAAAATCAACATTTATGCCAATCCATTTAAGAAATTCAATGGCCCCCTTGAAGCCACTGTCAACTAAGAATGCTCCCACAAGAGCCTCAACCACATCAGCAATTGTTTTCTTGTGCAACCAGTGATGGCCTTTGCTACATCTGATTTCACCAGTATTTGATTCCAAAAGCCCAGGAACCTTATCCAAGGAATGAACCTCTTTCATTGCTACCTCATCACAAGTTACTCTGCATGGATGGCCCAATGCAAAGAACTGTGTAGGATCGAATGCTTGATCACGGATGTAAACCTGGGAAAATGCCAAGGTTAAATATAATCCAAAACTAGAGTTAACTAAATTACTACATCTCAGTCTGCTTCTATCTGAGATTTGATTTCGAACAAATGTAACTGAGAATATATTCAATGTAGACAAGGGTTCTGGTGGTACTCTATGCACCATATCAGTATATGCGTTCTGTGCAGCAACAGCTCAAACTATATTTAAAATGTACCGGCCACCAAAGATTTTTAAGGAATGTTTTGAGGACCTGCAAATTTCTCCGTGTTGCAAGCCTAAACAGGTTGGAATTGTTCACAGCATTTGAGCGTCTCCGCGTCAACTCTCCTTCATCAAGCCTATCATGGTGTAGAAACAGGTGTCGGCTAACAGCAAACTTGAGGAACGCATCCCCAAGCACCTCAAGCCTTTCAAGAGAAAAGCGCTCCTGACATTTCTCTGTTGTGAGCGCCTCAAGTACCTATACCAATTCACTCGATCGGTAAAGATCAAACATAACAAATTTTAAGAAAATCAAGTAAATGGGTTATCAATTGAAATGAGATTATACTCTGTGACCAGAAACTTCAGCTATCTCAGGGATAGAGGCAGACAGCATGTGTTTCAGTTCGATAGCCACGAGTAAATTCTCCATACGGTGCATGACTGAAGGTAGCAAGGATAACGAACTTCCAATGTCTTTAGATAATCCTTTTATCTTTAACTGAGAAAGCTCTGGAGGAATTTCTATGAAATATTCCTCAAGTTCATTTGGTTCTGTTTTTTAGTAATGAGAGAATGGTAAAATTAGAGTATACAAGGTGTGTTATGCGTACACGTACATGCACAAGAAATTTGTAATATGAAAAAGAAACAAGAAAATTACCCAAATTCTCCCGCTTTCGGTTGTGAAGCAAGTTCCGAACATAACAAAGCGGTTTCAAACGCAAGAGTGGCTGTAAAGGATGCTTGAGTTTCACGCCATACCTGGTTTTGTTAATTAAAATGGGAAAGTTCTTAAACTCAGAAAATCAAGTGATCCTATAAAATTCTACAGTCCCACCCAAAGTGATAAGGATTGTTATACTGGTCTCTGGAAACTGGGAAAAGAACATTGTAACAAAATCAAGCTAGAGCGACACAAAGAAAACGCAGGACCTCCAGAGAAAAGATGCCATCGAACAATCACTAAATAGTAGTAGTTTAGTAGCTTACGAATTATATATGCTTTCCAGATGGGTTTCGGTGATTGATTTTCTAATAGCACTGAATCCATTTCTTCCATGGCAGATATCCGTGACAAAATAAAATTGCTTTTTGTGGGTTGCGAAAACCACACTGTTCTTCACATCATCAATACTCCAGCAGCCATTTGCAAGCTTTAAATGAGATCCCACAGGAGGATCCATATCTTCTACTAAGCCAGACGGAGCCTTGAAGATTGGGGATGACAAGCAGCTTCTAATAGTCGCCCAATCAACAAATAAAACACTTTCTGAATCATCCAGATTAATTGGAAGAAGAAGGTAGAAGGTAGATTTGCTAGTTCTAAAAGAGTCTTGCAGCCCCAGGGGAACAAATTCCGTAATTAGCTCCCGCCGTTCAAAAATAATTTTCAGGGCAACCTCCTGGAAACGCTCCGCTAGCCTTATCTGCATAAAACATAAATCAAATTAGAAACGTCAATCCAGTTAAATTTTTATCAAATTAAAAAGCTCAATACCTCATCATTGTCGAAATTGGCGTCTCCTTTTGGAAAAATCTTCACACTTACAGATCTTTGATGAGCAAGGTGAAGATCAAAATCCATAGTCTCAGCCTCAATGGGAAGAGGTGACTTCATGAAGAGACCAAACTTCTTGTAGATCCTATCGGCGGGATGAGGCACAAACCTTATGTAGTAAGATTGAAGATTGACACAACTCTTTGATGGATCCCACTTTTGTTTAAACAAGTCAGGAACAATCATCTCATACAGTTCACCTCGTGAACAGGCTTCACCTGGCAAGAAAAAAAAGACCGTTATATAACGAGTGATCAGTATAAACAACTAAGATTTATAACTGAACCACTTATGCACCTTCAACTTTATCAAAGTCAAATTCTTCATCTGACAACTCGTCCTCAGTTTCTTCATTTGAATCCGGCAACAGAAAATTGTTAAGTACACCTAAGCTGTGCAACTTATAGACAGCCTTTAGACAAGCATTCTTTTTAGCAGCTTCAATCGAAGGTAGTAGTGAACTGACGATCTCACTTATAGGAGCATTAGCAGGTAAAGTTATGCGACAGATCGTTCCACCAAACTCGTCAACAGGTTTGAATTGAAACTCCGGCTTGGGCTGAAAAAATCTGATGGAACAAAAGGCGGCAAATGGAAATTCAGTTATGACACGCCTGCTTACTGTGGAAAGTGAATACAAGAAGCACCAACAGAAAAATTGGAAGCCTTACTCATCATGTGGAAGCCTAGAACAATACTTATAGAGAAGGGAGATGCTACTTCCACCACTGATACAAGCTCCTGTCTCATGAACTCTGTATACCTCATCATCAAGTCTAGGACAAGTTTCCTCTGACGTTCTGGAAGTAATTTCCAGGTTCATTCGATCTTCATTTACTTTAAAATTTTCAATCAGATCCATCTCTTTCTCGCTTCCCCTGAATCACGAAAGAAGAAACAATGTAAATGCGTAGGAGCACAAACGATCTCATAATTATGGCCTTATCAATTTCTCATTCCTACAGACCTGTCCACTAGAAACGCGTATTCAGACTTGGGCATTCGAGCACGGCCTCTGGACTGTATGAAGCTGGTAACAGTCTCCGGCAAATCAAAACGGATCACAAGACAGCATGTCTGAATATCAAGACCTTCTTCGCCAACTTTAGTGGCAACCAGTAGATTGAGCTGGAACAAAAAGAGGAAGGCTTAGAAGTTAGTTGGAAGTGGCTTGAAAATTGATCCTAGAAAATACATGTCTGTCTAAACAGGTGTTTGCCTGTATTTTGTTTCTATATTATATGTGTGAACGTAAGGCATACAGTGTACATGGTGGATCTCCCAATAGTAACTATAGATTCAAAGATGGCTAAAGATCACCTCTTTGGATTGGAACCGTTCAAGAATTGTCTTCATACTCTTTCTTGACATGCTCTTCACTCCAGAACTAAGTCCAACAAGGAAATCAGACTTCCAAGACTCTAGAAGTTTCAAACTATTTAGTATGCATGACAGCGTCCTGGCAGTCACAATACGATTGACAAATATTATACACTTCATGTGTGGCTCTATCCTGAAAGAAAAATACAAATTGAAGCTTACTGCAAAATATACCATGGTCCTTCAAAAGGGCCTCATTAGCATGACAGTTGAATCAAACACGATGCAATAAAAAGCAATCAAGGTTTCACAGGACTAGTGGACAATAACAACTACCATTTCCATATAAAAATCCAATGTCTTTTGAAGGTGAATTAAGAGCTGGAAATTGTCTATTCAGGAAAAGCCATATTCTGTCTCGGAACATAGATCTATTGATTATGGCCAATTTTTTCGTGTATCTATAAAGTCTATCTTCTAGGTGCTCAAACGTATCTTACAAAAAAAATAAACTAAAAAACGTAGGGATGAAAGATACGTTAGTGCAGGCTAGATTTTTTCAAATAAAGTAAAACTTTGTCATTTTTAAGGTAAATGATACCATGAGAAAACGCAAATTCAGCATCGGTTTTTAGTTAAGTGACTACTCAATAAGGCTAAGGATAGTTCATTCGTTTCTTTGGAATAATCAGCACAAAAGTATTCCAAGACTCTGTCACCTCTCCCAAGTACCAACCTGAATGCCGAAAGGATTTTAATCAGTTGTAATAGCTTTCTTGAGAAAAATGGTTCCTTCAACGCTGGTAAGCTGATAAGTTCAGATGCATTCTCATCTACAATCACAAAGACAGCAAACAAAT
The DNA here is from genome assembly GCF_020379485.1 of Brassica napus. NCBI lineage: Eukaryota > Viridiplantae > Streptophyta > Magnoliopsida > Brassicales > Brassicaceae > Brassica > Brassica napus. The sequence continues at coordinate 13,743,812 of NC_063443.1, read as the reverse complement.
AATGAGGCAATCAATGACTTCTTTATCAGGGCATTCACATGAAAATAACAAAATGAAGTGCAGAATATAGTTAAAAGTTTCACAAGTTGCAACTCCGAAAAAGCATATGCATTATTTGAAGAAAATTTTAATTTTAAAGAAAACACAAACTAGGATACCATGCCATCATACCTTTAGCAACTTTAGAAGAAAGGACTTCGGCAGCCAGAGAAAGATATGTGATACATATCTTTGACTTATTATTCTCTTCCAAAGGCTCTTGATGTACATTACGGTCAGTGTTCAGTTGGATTCTAGCAGCCTATAATAAATGAAGAGGGAAACATTATGAGGCCACAGCATATATATAGACACATACGAGAAAAACAAGAAACAACACAGAATCATTTTGGCTAGATGTAAGGTTTACATATCGAGGTTAAATAGTCATCATAAATTAAAGAAAAATGCTTGGAACCTTGCCGATAATTTTTCTCCCGGAACTTTTATAAATTGGGAAATCGGAAATAATCCACAGTAAGGAATCTTATGCCAGTCGGTGTAACCTTAGACCTCGATCTAGTACACAACTAATGCAAAGTTGAAGTTACTTGGCAATTGTGATTATTACTGCACCCTAAAATATATCATCTGCTGCTTCGTAAAACATTGAAGAAACCAGGTAATACAAGTAATCAACACTCAATATAAGGAGCCTCGGAAATAAAGACATCTGAAACCAAAACCAGAAAACTGTATATCAAATCTATAAATAGTTTCAGTATGAAATGTCTACCTGTATTGCTCCCCAAAGGCCAAGATTCACCAGACTATATATGAGATTATCATGAGTTCTTTTCAGAAGCTTTTTCATATTTAAGAGGACCTGTGTTTGATGGTTATCAATCTGCTGCTTAAGTGATGCCAAACACTGTTCATATCAGGAAAAGAATATCAGTTCATGTATCCAGCTACGGTGACAAAAACAGTTATGAGACACATTAGACAACCCGCTGTTTGATGTCCTCCAGCATGCTTTCATAAATGTTGGTCGATTGAGATGCTTCAGTCCCAGCTGTCTGATAATAATATACTTTGACTATAGGAGATGAAACAAAACCATCCAGCTGGACATTGCTTTCCACTGAGTAAACCTTTAAGATCAGTACACAAAAAGGGAAATATTAAAACATTGTTCGAAAGCAAACTGAGTGTAAGACCATTATCATGATTCCAACCAAGAGAAAGATATTTTTGCTTTAGATTGCATCAAATGATTAGTTTGGCACCATAATCTTGGGACGAGAAGATCCCAGCCGAGTGTTATTTCTACTTCGGTATCACTCAAGTCAACACAGTGTGACAGGTCTTAACATATAAGCTATCACCAATCACGCCTAGCAAAAATATCTTGCATGCCGAAATTAGGGGATTTAAGAACCAGCATACCTTGGCATTGAGCAAATTTTCAAGGCTATTTATGCTTTTCGATAAATTCTCTGATTGAAAAGACCCTGAAAAGCAGGTAGTGCTGTCAAACACTCGGAACATGTATAGAACGAATATGATCAAAGGTCGCAGCTGTTATCAAGGTCACCATAAACCTCATGATCGAAAGACAAAAACGAAAGGTAAGCAATGTAGGAGCTAAATCTCTTGCTTTAGGATTTCTGCGGAACATATGTTCCTTCACCGTTATAAAGGGAAATTTAAATGGTAAAGAAAAAATATAAAAAAATCTTCCTACGAGTTTCTCTGACTGGTATTGGGAATTTTTGACCATTTCATAATGCGATAATGAATGATTTGGACAGAAATGGAACTGTAATCAGGAATTCACATCACAGAAATGGGGCCTACCTTTGCCAACCACTGGAGATGCAGTCATTCCAAATATACGAGGTCCTTTTACACCTTCTGTTTTATAGAAAACCTGCATTTGCAAGCCCCTAAAAGTTGGTTATATGTTAAATGTGATCAGTCACCACATACCAAGAAGGCGGAGAAAGATACCTTCAAGATTTGTGCATAAGGATGGTTGCTTTGTTCTTGAGCATGGTGACACTCATCCAATATTAGAAGGGAAATCCACTCCATCCTGATGAAACAGTGCTGTAAGTTATGCAGAAGTATTTGTGGGGTCATAACGAGAACCTGCAGGAAACAGACAGCCCCAATAACGATGATCTCATCGATCAAAACGATAGTTACCACATAAAAAGGTTAGAGAAAAAAACAATCAACTTAATGAGACTTATAGGGTTAAAAGGATAGAAAGATCACCTCATTCTCTGAAACCTCTCTCTCCCAGTCAGAATGGGTAGTCACAGTCCGATTGCCACCACAATGTGTTGCAACTTTGAAGTTGATAGACTTTGCTATGACTAACGCTTGCTGAGAAAGAGAAAAAAAAAAGCACAAACAAGAGAGTAAGAACATAGAGCCAAAATCAACCAGATCCATAAAGCGTAATCAAGAGGATTATCCTCTCACCTGTTCAACCAAAGCCACAGTGGGAGCAAGAAAGATACAAACACTCTTCCTAGGGCTGAGAATCAAAGGTCCAAGCTCATATATAACCATCACAGCAATGTGAGTCTTCCCACAACCAGTTCCTAAATACACGATAACGTTCTCCTCCACTGCTTTCTCGCACAGCTCCAGCTGATACCTTCATGCACAAAACCAAACCACACCAATGAATCTCAGCACAATCAACAACAAACTCGTTTTTCATCAGATTTTCTTTGGATAACATGTTAATTTACTAGTCCGATGACCTTACTCAGCTACAAACTTGCAATCTAAAAGATAACGAAACTGTACGGAACGGAGAGGTGAAATCGAGCTGCGAAAGTGGGGAAATCGAACCTCCTGGCGATTTTTCTAGGATCTTTCTCCATTTTGGAGGAGTGATCATCCGTCCAAGCGCCAGCAGCCGAGTAGGAGGAAGAGAAGGAGGAGGAGGAGGAAGACGCGAAGGAAGAGAAGGAAGAGGAGAGGTTAGTGTCAGAAGCATCGTCGCCGATTTCGCGGTCAGGCATGGTTGAAGAAGGGAAGAAACTTGAGAGAGTGTGGCAGTGAGAATTGAGATGGCTTGGCTTACTTTTTATTTGCTTTTTCCCAGAGCTTTGCCTCCCAACGAAGTTATTTCTTTTTCTCTTTTTCTTTTTTCTCTGGGTCAAGCTGAGGTCAACTGCTCTCTCACACATTATTCATGATCGTACGTCTCCCTTCAAATGATTCCTCTCTTTTTTCTCTCTCTCTTTTGTCGCCGTCTCCTTTGAAATGATTCGACTACACATTGATAGGTGATTTAGTTTGTTAATAAATTCAAATTCGATTAACTAGATGGATTTATCCTCATTATTTAGATATGCATAATCATTGTTTAATAATATATATAATTTATTATTTATTAGGAAATATCGTAAGATATTTTAATGAAAGTGTTTTAAAACATTTCCATACTCCGTCAAAATTGAAAAAAAAAACATCTAGTTAGCTATTTTTTTAAACATATTAAGAAGACATTCGAAATAATTAAAAATCTGTAGATTTATCTAATTTTAACGTGGATTTATATTTTTCATCTAGTTATAAATAACTTCAGTCTTTCTATCTTTGTTGTATTATAGATACTTATGTTAGTGTTAAATTCTTATTTAAAATGTGAATATGAAACAAATTATTTTCTAAGTTAAATCAGTCGTAAAAGTACTAGCAGTGGCTAACTTAGATTTTTTGAGTTTTATTTGACAAAAATATCTATTAAAATATATGATAAATATCTCAAGAAATAAATCAATACAATAATAATTTAAAAAATTAAAAGAATAATACATAATTTGGATTGTGAACTAGGGTTGCTACTTCAGGTATTCGGGTCGGTTTCGAGTAAAATCTATTTGGTTTTGGGTATTTCGATTACAGAAAAAATATATTTAAATAATATTATACTTGGTAAAATCACGATTCAGATTTGGATTGGTTCCACCCGGTTTTGAATCAATTTGGACATATACTTTTAAATTCAAAATATTATATTTTATTTCTTTATTTTTCTTTTTAAAGAAAAATAAATAAAAATTGTATATATATATTAATAATATGTACTTAAGTACTCGAAAGTTAAAGTAGCCTAGTAGTATTGCACATGTTATTTTGCTTATCCATCTCATATTCAATTTTTGAGATATACAACAATTCTGTGTGTTTTTTAATATTGAGTTCGGTTTAAAACGGGTATATGATCGGTTTTCGATAAAAACTAAAATGAAGTAAACAGATAAATGACTATGACCAAAATCAAACTGAAACCAGTCCATTTCGGGTTAGATCCGGTTTGAATTTCAGTTCTGCTTAAATGTCGTATGCCTATTGTAAATTTTAGTCTGATAACTTTTAATTTGAAATATTAGTAAATAATTGCTCTAATTAATAGTAGTTAATGTTTATGGAGAAGTTTTTTCTTACAAAAGTGACTTTGACACCCAAAGCAGATGTTAATGCTGGGTTTATACAATTAAATTTCAGCAAATTAAAATCTAAATATTGAATATTGTTCCTATGCTGTTTTTGGATTCTTGATTTGATGGCATATTTGCACAGCACATTATTATATACGTTTGCTGAAAAAGAAAAAGAAAAACTGTTTTACATGTAGTAATGTGTGTTCGGACAAGCTTGTGTGCCATGCTACTAATAAAACTTTTGGATCTTTTTGGAGAAAACCATGATATCTTACTCTCTGGTTTGATAGTGACATGGCAGCTACTGTTTAACAAATCATATGTTCTCGCTAAATTTTTAGCCATTCATGCAATCCCCGTGGAGGAAACTCCACACAAAGCAAAGTTGAGTCAGACAAAACGCATCCAAAGCATGAGTCAAACTAAAATGAAGTATACAAAGGCAACACTTCAGAGAAAATTGTTATAAAAATATATTTATTGAAATTCTGTTAAAAATTATTATAAATTGATACAAAGAATGAAATAAACTATAAAACATTAAGTTTATTAAATATACCTTTAAACAACTGGCGGTTTAGATTATAATAATATACTAAATATATATAATTTCGTATAGTAAATATTATTATTCACAATGATAAAATAATATGCTAATTATTATAATTAAGACTAATAAAAATATTATTATTATAATAATATTGTAATTGTTTAGACAATTTAGAATGTAATTGTCAAACGGTCTTATATGACCTAGCATCTAGCGCCGCTCACCTAAAATGCTTTCTTGAACACTGTTAATAGTAATGGAATCTCGGCATCATCCAAGGCGAAGTGTTCTTCTTAGCTGGGACAGTCATTCTCTTCACATAATATGAAAAGTTATCTTTTAATATTGATACATCGGTAGTCGAATTCATCTATTTAAGTTTAATCTGTTGTTTCTTATAAACATCTAATCAATAATATTTTTTTTTTTGATGTAAATTAAGATTTATACCACTTTTTTAGAGTTTACATTGTTGTGAAGCACAACTTATTACAAAGAAAGAAAAGGAGCAAGGGAGAGAGCAATATAAAGAGAGTAGGATTAACTATAAGGGGTAAGGAACCAAAAGTACAACTCCAACAAAGAAGGATGATGAGCCGCGGATGAAGGACGAGATAGTGAAAGCAGCCTATCTCTCATGGCACGGTCCACTACTCGGAAGAACGCCTCTTCAGATGATGACACACTTGTGAAGATGCGAGCATTTCTTTCACGCCAAAGGTTGTAGATGATCAGTTGGTTGAGAAGCTTGAGCACCGTGATTGCCCTTGAGGCATGAGGTCCAGGGAGCCGCTGGCAGAGGAGAACAACTTCAGCAAGTGAGGCAGGAGGAGACGCCAAGTACCTGCCACAGAAACGAGACCAAGTAGCAACCGCAAAGGGACAGTGAAAAAACAAATGTTCTATAGACTCATCAGCTAAGGAACATAGAGCACAACCTGGAGAGACAAATAGACCCCATGAGATCAAACGATCACGAGTTGGTAGTCTACCTAGGAAAGCCGTCCAAGAGATGAAGGAGCAACGAGGGATTTCCTCTTTGAACCAAATAACTGAAAACCATTGAACCAGTGGAGTAGGGATACGTATCCCTTCCCAAGTCACCTTAGAGGAGAATGACGGGCCAAAACCCCCAGAGCTTTTCCTCCACAAATAGACATCAGCACCGTGAGCTGAGGTTGGGACTGTTGTTGTGGAGAGGATGATCTGAACTGTTACGTCGAGTTCAGAACGGGCCGTCGGTAAATGCCAATGACCATTGTTGACTACTTGAGAAACGGTGGCATTAAGCGGTATCCTAAGAGTACGATAATTATGTATTCAATCTCATGTACTTTTTAGATATTCTTTTCTAGGTAACAAAATCTCAACTATATTTTATTTCGGTTTCAAATGGTATAGTAAGATTCAGTCAATCCAAAAAAACATAGCTAGTTAGCAAAGGAACCACCAAACATAGCTAGATAAGATCAAAACGAAAACATAAATAAAAGAGTGCTGTCATTATATTGATACCAATAAAATTGGAATTGATCTATTAGTTATCAAATTAAGCATTCAAGTTCATGTAAAGTTTAGATATTATCTTCTAAGCAGGTAATAGAATCACAACCTGATTTTATTTCAATTTCATATGGAATAGTAAGATTCTTTTTTTTTGGGTAAAAGGGAATAGTAAGATTCAGTCAATCCAAAAACCATACCTAGTTAGTAAGAAAAACATCAAATTTGTAATCTTTTTGATACCAAAAAAAATGGAATATGTTGATCAGCATATACTCCAACAAAGCAATCAATAAAGAATTTTTTTTTTTCAGACACATATTTTGCATACAAAAGTTTTCATCATGCACTACTCTCATAAAAAGCTGTTCTTGTTCTTCCTCTCGTGCATTGTGCTAATTTTCAACTACAACAGTAGTGGCTTCGTAACCGCAACAAGTCAACTTGGCTTGAATTACGGTCTCCTCGGCGATAATCTCCCGCCCCCCTCTGATGTCAACAACCTTTTCAAGTCCATAGGCATTACTAAAATCCGAATCTTTGACCCGAACACTGAGGTTCTTGATGCCTTACGCGGCAACAAAGATATTGGAGTCACGGTAGGTGTCAAGGACCAGGACTTGGCTGCTCTTGCGGCCGGTGAAGAAGCTGTTAATAGCTGGTTCGCAACAAACATTGAGCCTTACTTAGCCGACGTCAACATCACTTTCATTACAGTCGGCAACGAAGTCATCCCTGGACCGATGGGTCCACAGGTGCTTCCCGCTGTGCAGTCTCTCACCAACCTTGTCAAGTCCAAGTGTCTTCCTATCTCTGTCACCACTGTTGTGGCTATGTCCAGCCTCGGACAGTCGTATCCACCTTCCGCGGGAATGTTCACGGCTCAGGCGCGTGAACAACTCACCCCGGTGCTTAACTTTTTGTCTCAAACAAGTACGCCAATCTTCGTCAACATCTACCCGTACTTTGCTTACGCGTCGGACCCGGTGAACATTCATCTCGACTATGCCATTTCCACAAGCGAGGCCGTCGTGGTCCAGGATGGACCACTGGGCTATTCAAACTTGTTTGATGCAATGTTCGATGCGTTCGCGTGGGCAATGGAGAAGGAAGGCGTGAAAGATTTACCAATGGTGGTGTCTGAGACAGGATGGCCGTCAGCCGGGAACGGGGACTTAACGACGCCTGACATCGCGGCGACCTACAACGGAAATTTCCTTCAGCATGTAGTAAGCGGCAAGGGGACACCTAAGAGGCCTAACAGTGCTATCCAAGGGTTTATATTCGCAACGTTCAATGAAAACCAGAAGCCCGCTGGGACTGAACAAAACTTTGGATTATACAATCCTGTTGATATGAAACCCATCTATAAGCTATTTTGAGTGTGAGTTTCTTTTAGGACTTTCACAATCTTATGAATACATACAGTAGTGCTATTAGTTGTTTGTTGTTATTCAAATAAAGTAATAAGATTCAACAATGCACATCATATTATATTACTACATGCTATTGTGTTTCATTTGACGACAATATCAGGTAGCAGAACATATATACATAGTTGACTTTCTGAAAAATTATTAAAATTATTTTCCCACTCACTCACTAATTTTTATTTCCTTTAATTCATATAAACTAGCTTCTGAAAGCGTGGGATTGTATCTTTTAAAAATATTTAATTTTATAACATATTATATTTTATATCATATTTTTAAAATAAATTATATAATGTGTTTTTTTTGTATATGTGTAGAAGCTGTTTTATATGTTTTGAATGATCATTATTGAAAGTGTTTGGTGAAAATCATAATTCTACAACAAATATTTGAGAAATACAATCTCAAAATCAATAAATTGTAAGGTACAAAAAAACAATATCCCTAATATTATAGATGCCATTTAATGTCGTTTAATAATGAATCAAATTCAGTTACCATGTATAGGAGAATCAATTGTATGATACATATTATTATTATCCAGGATTGCTTTAAATTATAATGATAAGTAATAATGTTAATAAATGCTGGTTGAAACTGATTGGTTATCACAAATTCATGACATTCGATTGGCCAAATATATAGTTGGCGAATTTATTTTTAAAAAATAAAAAAACTCAATGGTATGTCATTGTAAATAAATGAAAATAATGGTAAAATCTTATGAAGGATTCTGATTTAATAGTATAAATTGTTTTGATTCAGTTTGGTGAATTTTAAAAATTTTGTAATCATTTCGTTTCGTTAATTGATTACTTCAGTTCTCCTTTAAAACAAAATTCTCACATAACTAACCAAATTTTAAATCAAATTTATCAAATTTTGAATCGAAATAACCAAATTAATTAAATTTAACTGAAAAATGTAAAATCTCAGTTGAGATTAAGCTGAAACCAAAATCTTCGTTTAATTTAGATAGATTTTCACTAACCTGATTAAACCGTACTGAACTTTTTATTTTCGGTTCAATTTGGCGCAATTATAGATTAACCAAACTAACCGAATAATCTAAACCAAACCAGCAAGACTAGTTTGAACAATATTCAACAATCTTCTTCTCAAATGGTTTTAGAAAAAAAAAAAAATGAACGGTGAGATTCGACTCTGACCGGTCTTTGATTTCGTTTCATTTCCAGAGTCAACAGCCATCGTAATAGAATATCAATCATCTTCCTCTCCCTCCAGAAAAACCCTAGAAAGCACCACCACCCTCACGATTAGTCTATGCCAAGGTGGGTGGTGGGGGGAGATAATAACCATCAAAAAGGTCAACCCTTGAAAGCTCAAAACCGAACCGAATCGAATCTGAGTGGAGAGGATGTCGTCGGAGATCGAGGTGGTGGAGGAAGTCCAGTCTATTCACAAGGAGAACGGCGAATCGAGCTCTAAACCGATTGAAGACGAGAGTTTGAAGAACGATGTGTACACCGCCGCGGCGTATGGTGATTTGGAGAAGCTTCATAGATTGGTTGAGTGTGAGGGTTGCTCTGTTTCTGAGCCCGATGGGCTTGGCTACTATGCTCTTCAGTGGTCTGCATTGAACAACCGCTCCGCCGTTGCTCAGTACATTATCGAGGTTACTACAAAAGTTTAATCCTTTTTTATTTATTTTCCAGTTTGTTTTTTGTGGATCGTTAAGCTTCAGGATTTGGGTTTTTTATTACAGCATGGTGGAGATGTACACGCGACGGATCATACTGGACAGACTGCATTGCATTGGAGTGCTGTTCGTGGTGCTACACAAGTTGCGGAACTCTTACTGCAAGAGGGTGCGAGGGTTGATGCTACAGATATGTATGGATATCAGGTTCAACTCCTCTTTAAGTATGGAGATTGTATGTTGTTTCAATGCTAGTGAACTGTTCTTTTGCACATTTATTCTGGCTGGGACTTAGGTTCTGTAACTAGTATTGCTTGCTTGTCATATTGTGGTTGCATTTTTCTAGTAGGATGGGGGTGTTTTGAGTTTAATGTAGTTAAAACAGCACTTCGTAGTTTGCCACTTGTTTCAGTTAGGAAGATGAGCTCATATGTTCAAACAACGTTATGCATTTTAATTATAAAATGGCCTGATCTGACTCTAAATACCTGACCCTTGGATTATGAATTAAAGCTCTCTGCTGGATCCAATCGGATATCCCTTCTCTTTTTTTTATTTATCAGTGGATGCATGTTAATAGTAAACTGTTTGCAGCCAACACATGTGGCAGCACAGTATGGCCAGACTGCGTTTCTCTGCCATGTCGTCTCAAAGTGGAATGCTGATCCTGATGTGCCTGATAATGATGGAAGAAGCCCCTTGCACTGGTAAGGTTGCCGCATAGTGGAACACAAGCTTGTCTTGCTGAATTTGTTACTTAGTTAATGGTTTTCGGCTTCTTTTCATACTTCCGTCTTAATGCTTTGGTTTGCTTGCTCATTTAGAGACTGGATAGTTGATTTTATTTATTTTCGTTACATATTCCTCTAGGTTGTCCTAGTTGCAAAAATTTGTTTTTACTGGTTCTTGAGTTTTTTGTTTTGTTTTGAAGATCTGTGGAATATATCTCTGTTTCGATCTAGAGACTAAAATTATATTGGTTAATTGTTTTCTCATAGCTCAACTGAGAGTTCTATACTGTTGCATGCATTGTTCTGCTGCATGGTTTCAAGCTTGCTTATGTTGACATCAAAATTATATCGCTGTTTTCGGTAGCTATTCAGGAGACAGTTCTAATTGTCTTTCTTTTTCTTCTCATGTTTTGAGAGATTCAGGGCTGCATATAAAGGTTTTGCAGATTCCATTCGCCTTCTTTTATTTTTAGACGCATATAGAGGACGGCAGGACAAAGAAGGTACCTTACAATTATAATTTTTCTTTGACATCCTCCTTAGTTATTTTGTTAGATTAGAAATCCAGATAACGTATAATCTTTTTTTTTCATTCCGTTGATTGTGTTATCAGGATGCACTCCTTTGCACTGGGCTGCCATTCGAGGTAATTTGGAGGCTTGCACTGTGTTGGTTCAGGCTGGGAAGAAAGAGGATTTGATGATTACTGACAACACTGGGCTTACACCTGCGCAACTTGCTGCTGAAAAGAATCACCGACAAGTTTCTTTTTTCCTTGTAGGTATCCGTTTCACTTTTTTCTGTTGTGCATCATTTTTTAGTTATACGGTTTATTTGTAGTTGAATCATTCTATTGGCCTGATGTTTGTTGGCAATAGTGTGCATCACCTTAGACCTTCACATACCTGGAAACAAATTACTGTTTGTAGCTATACCATGTCAGTTTCTGACTTTCTTCAAAGCTGCATATTTGTTCATTCGAAATGAACATCATCGTGCTTTGAAGTTTGAGAAGTTATTTCAAATATTCTGTATGAATATTTTTCTGATAAACACTTCATTTCAGGGTAATGCTAGAAGACTGCTTGAAAAGCGGTGTGATGGAAGCACTCCCCTTGGAAAATTGTCAAAGTTGGGACTTGCACCAGTTCTTTGGTTCATGATCCTGCTGCTTCTGCTCATATATACTAATTCTGTTATTTTGGGTAGTTACCTTGGCCTCTTGCATCTCTTTTGTGTGCAACATATCAAGTAATTATTCTATGCATGCTTAACTTATTATTTTATGCAACCTTTGGTCATTGCAGCATCGAATCTGCCAAAGCTAACAACTGGGATTGGTTCGCTTGCATGGCTGGGATTCATTCTTGCAACCGCAGGACTAGTTTTGTTTTACCGTTGTAGCAGGTATATGCTCACCCTATCTTACTTTAATTTCTTTGTATCTCAAGAAGCGGTTTTCTTATTATAATAAAAATCCTTTTCTGCAGGAAGGATCCAGGTTATATCAGAATGAACATCCATGATCCGCAGACCATGAAAGATGATGTTGGTACCATTAACTTTATTGGTTCTCAAATTCCATATTTTATGGTTTCAGATAATCACGAGTAGTTTCAAGTGTCATTACTCATTACAGGTTTTCTTAACCTTTTACAGGAACCACTGTTGAAAATAGAGCTAAACAACCCTGCTTTGCTTTCTGGGAATTGGACGCAGCTCTGTGCAACATGCAAGGTACCTCCTCAACTTCCCTCCCTTTTATGTCTTTCTTATATATTAAACCAAATATCCAATTATTGATGCACATCATGAAATTTATGTCTTCTCGGCTACTTTGTTTCTTTTTGTTCAGATTATCAGACCTCTTCGAGCGAAGCACTGTTCCACATGCGATCGCTGTGTAGAGCAATTTGATCACCATTGTCCTTGGGTATCAAACTGTGTCGGAAAAGTAAGTACATGTTCCACTACACCATTTTTGACATAAACTATTCTTCTTTCTCAAAATCGCATTACCTCTTCTATTTATTTTGCCTGCTTTATTCCTCGAACATGATTACTAATATGTGGATTGCGTTTGTTTTTCACTTATTACTCTCGCAGAAAAACAAGAGGGAGTTTTTTCTTTTTCTTCTACTTGAAGTTTTAGCGATGATGATAACTGGTGGAGTCACTCTTGCAAGTATGTTTGTAATCGAACTTGCTTTTTCAAGCTTATCCTGATATGTAAAACTGGAAAATACTTTCAGATAAAAGTGTAAAAGATGTATTATATCCATGCAGGAGTATTGAGTGACCCTTCAGCTCCATCTTCGTTTGGAGCATGGATAAGCCATGTCGCCACTAATCACGTCGGTGCATTATCCTTTCTGATTGTTGAATCCTGCCTCTTCTTTTCAGTTGCCGTCTTAACAGTCATACAGGGTTCTCAGGTGAATGCGCATTCCCTTTTTCTTATTTGCACCTCTTTGTACCCATTAATGATCTCTACGTTAGCTACAGAGGAGCTAGAACTCACTAAGTAGACTAGAAATGATTAATCTATTTTTATGATGGGATGTTTTTCTTTCATCCAATTTGAATCTCGTCTCCTTGTCCTCAACAGATATCGAGAAATATAACAACAAACGAAATGGCTAATGCACTGCGCTACAGCTACCTAAGAGGTCCTGGAGGTAGGTTCAGGAATCCATACGATCTCGGTTGCAAAAGAAACTGCTCGGATTTCTTGTTGAAAGGTTATAACGAAGATATTGAGTGTCAAGAAGAAGACACAACACCGAGACAAGAGGGTATTAGTATGATGCAGATGCAGCGAAGTTCCAATCTTCAAAACGGCAATGGCCACGTTGCTATAGATGTTAACCCAATACACAATTCGCAGTCAGGACATGTTCATTCTTCCAAGTGCAGCCATGGCCATAGCAGTAAACCAAAGAGTGATAGTGTTCCTTTGGGTTTGGGACTTGGTCTTGGCCGGAACCCCACCCGAGCTGTTGTACCTCCATGATATGGTCGTCTCCTTCTTCAAATGTGCATTTGTGTTGTAAGAAACACGTCGAGTCATTGTAACACCCCATTTCTGGTGAAGATAGCAGTTTAACAGAAATGGTTGTACGTTATTTATTTACTTGAGTTGGGTTATGGAAGCTTTGTATCCACATATAGTTTGATAATCCTTGCTTTTTGAAATCATAACCAAATGTAAATTAATTGTCACAAACACTGCATTACAGATTCATATAAGTAAACAATATATTACAAAATAGAACATATATGATTATATGTGTGTATATGTTTCTTCCAGTATTTTTAAAACCGGACCGGAAGCTGAACAGATTATCTTAAAACAAAGCTAGCTTTAACTAAGTTGGCTGTGACAAAAAAAAAAGCTTTAACTAAGTTGGATTCCTGTATTTGACGTATGAAAAATATTTTCAATCCTCCTATTCCCGAATGTGAGAAACCTCTTCATGATCCTTAGGAAATAACTTGATAGCTTCATGTAATGCAATTATTATGTACATCTGTAAGGAGAAACGTTCCAAACTGGTCACACGTTTATGTCTTTGAAGGATTGGTTTGAGTTTAATTTGTGCATCAACTTCTAGTATCTACCCCATGAATATACTTTTTGCTCTTAGTTCTTCATTGTACTATACCCTCAAATCTCAAAAAGGTTGCAAAATCTTGTCATAACACGTAAGAGATACGATCTTTCACTGATTATTGAAGAAAACTCGACATCATCCTCTATTCTCTGTATCTTTTCATTCCTTTTTATTTTTCTGTGTATAGAAGACGAAAGTTACATCATCCTCAATGGTGGATAGAAATCATTAATCACGCATACTTATGTCTAGTATTTTGTATAAACGAAAATGGAAACTCCATAGTCAGAACATACCAAAAACGAAAAGCTAAAAAATATGTTTAGTTATGACCTACGTTGCACGGAAGCTTCATCGGACGTCTGCTTCCCGCTTCGGAATCGGAATCGGAATCAGAACCTTGTGGAAACTTGCGGAATCTCGCTTCCAAAACGTTTCTAAAATATTCTCTTTAAAAACCTGTTGGAAGCTTATGATTCCGTTTTGGAATCACGCTTCCGTTTAAAAAAAATACAATGTATATCAATAAAATATAAAACCATAGTTTTAATCTATATAAAATAAAAAAATTAATAGTAATGAATATTGAGTTATAAATATACAAATATCAAAAATAATACTATAAATTATCTTTATGCATTGAGATTTTTTTATTAAAGATATAGCACATATTGAAACATATTGTGTCAATTAGTTATAAAGTATTAAAAATAATTAATATAATATTTTTTGTAAACATAATTTATGTGTATTTTTACAGTTTTAATATAAAATCATTTCAAAATTATTATAAATAGATAAATGTTGTATTTCAAATTTAAATCATATAATTTTTAGTCCTATTTTTTAAAAATTTTTACATATATATATATATATATATATATATATATATATTTATATATGGATATACGCTTCCAACACGTACCCGCTTCCTAATATTTTAAAAAATCTCGCTTCTGCGCTTCTTTACGCTTCCGCTTCCACGTATCCGCTTCTGTTTCCATGTAACATAGGTTATGACTTATGATTCTCACTAATAATAAAAAAAAAAATTAAGAACACAAACTGATATGATAATACTACTAAATCGAGCCCTAGTTTTTGATTTAGTGCGCGCCAAGGAAGACCAAAACATAACTTCCTTGGAACGCAAGAAACATTAAAATGAAAATTTAATCTTGATCTTTATGCAATGCGTAGAACCGGCTCGGTCGTGGCCGTGGCCGGTACTTGCAACGGAACCGGAGAGACAACGGTTTAGCCATACTCTCCTTCAAGTACTTCCTACACCGCTCCGCCTCCACAGTCCCCAACCCCGCGAGCGAATTCACCAGAGCCGTTTTCCTCAGATTCAGCCCCGAATCACTCGTCGTGATACCACCGCTCCTCCTTCGCCTCGCCTTCAAACCTAGGGTTCCGATCTTCTTCTCATTCGATCCCGAACTACTACTACTCGTCGTCGTCGCGATACTGGTAGATCTCCTTCGCTTCGGCTTCAAATTAGCTAGTAGCTTCACGATTTCTAATCGGCGGTGAATAGAGCAGCGGGACGATCCAGTTTGCGACGACGTGGGAGAGCACCGACACTTTCGCTTCCTCGGAACGGCGGTTGCGGTGGAAAGCCTCTTTAAACGGAGGTTGATTTTATCGGAAGGAGAGAGAGGGCGGAGGACTGACGAAGCGCTTGATCTTCCAGTAGCCGCCATCACTGGATCTAGAGAGAGAGAGAGAGAAGAGTTCGTTTTTGTTAACTATAAATGGAGTCTTGTTGAAGATTCCGTTTGATTCGGATCCTCTATTTATGGAGGTTTATTCTGGCGGTTGCTTAACAAGTCTCGAAATTGTAAATTCAAATAAGATATTAAATGTTTGACCAAAAAAAGAAGAAATATATTAAATGCTAATTTTCCTTTCTTTGTTTTTTTGGTTTGGGCTCTTAATTTCCATTAAACAAATTAATCAGATCTGTACCAATTTGTAAACCAGAGCCTTGTACCCAAATCAAGCCAACCCGATTTGAATATATGTCTAAGGTGATTCGAATCGAGATGAAATTATATTTCAATTTTTCTCTTCTTTTTGAAAATATCATAGAATATTAATATGATATTTTATTATTCCAAAATTAGCATATAAAGAAAAAATCATCAAAATAACATTAATTAAAATTAATATATTCAACAACTAACCGGATTTATTTGCAAGAAATTGTATAGTCTGAGATTCGAACTCTAAATCTATGTGTAAAAGCATTTAAACTTTTAAAACTAGACTACCGTGCTTCAACATATATTTTATATTTAAATTTGAGTTAAGTAATTAAGATTTATAATTTACTATTTAAGGAAAATATTACAATAAGAATTTATGGGATGTATCAATATAAAATTTGAGATGATTTGATGTTTAATGTTTGTAGATGATTTTATATGAAATGAATGATTTAATATAATTTTTATTAAACGAAATATTGTGTAAGAAGACCATGACTCTTACAAGAAACCAGAACGATGGCATACAAAAATATATGGATCTGCTTACCAAGATCCGAGAAAAAATCAACCCGGGCATAAAACCAGCAAGTAGTGGAACAAGAGCTGTGGCAAAAGACCATGTAGATACACCAATCTCAAGCACTTTTCTGCATTAGAGAAAACGAAGAAAGCATTTGAAGAGCTTAGAGGGAAAAAAAAAGACAAACCTGCCGCCAAAAATCTTGGAAAGCCAAACCACCAGGCAACTAGCTCAAGGCATAACCCCAAAAGAAGGATGATTGGACAAGACCAGCCACAGAAGAGCTCTCCATCCAAACTGGTGTGACAATGGTTTTATCGCACCTGCAATGCTCACCACACAATCATCATCTGTCTATCACATGATGATATCCAGAAGAGTAAAAATGAATTTTTTTTTGTTCAAGATGAAAACAGAGACTCACCAAATAGAGCGTATTCTTCATCTCTGTTTGACTTTGGAGAGAAGAGGACAGGTGGAGCAATATAGAGCTTGTGGAGAGAACAGTGTTCAATGTGGGTCCCGCTTCGGTATAAAAAGCTTACCTTTGCGTGACTCTCGTAAACTAACTCCAAAGTCAGCATCTTTCTTCCAAACTAGTGGTTTAGAGTTTTTTTCAGACATTGTTTGGTAATAATAAAAAAAAAAACAAGTCTTTGAAGTTCGTGTTCTTTGCATACTAAAATAATAATATCTTTTGGGTAATGGAAACAAGTGACGAAGTCAAGAACGTCTTCTTGTTTATATTAACATAAGCTCTTCTTTGGTCTAAATAATGCTACAATCAAACAAAGATTAATCTCAAACCAGTGTGGAGAAGGCAAATGGAGAAGCCAAAGTTCAAGACTGTTCAAGAAGTGATTGCATCCGGTGAAGGACTACCGGAAAGATATCTCCACACACCCACCGGTGACATCGAAAGTCAACCACTTGACGCTCCCGTGCCGGAGATGGATATTCCGGCCATCGATCTCATCCTTCTCCTGTCTCCTTCTGATAACGGTCGACAAGAGTTGAGTAAGCTTCACTCTGCGCTCTCTACATGGGGCGTTGTTCAGGTTTGACCCGTTTTTAAGAATATGTATAGTAACTAAGTTCTGGTGAAAATCTTGGAGTTTTGATCTTTTGTTAACTGAAGCAGGTGATGAATCATGGAATGACGGAAGCGTTTCTTGAAAAAATCTACGAGCTGACCAAGCAGTTCTTTGCCCTCCCGACCGAAGAGAAACAAAAGTACGCTAGAGAGATTGGTAGTATCCAAGGTTATGGTAACGACATGATTCTGTCTGATGATCAAGTTCTTGATTGGATCGACCGTTTGTATCTCACTACTTACCCTGAAGATCAACGTAAACTTCACTTCTGGCCTGAGATCCCAGCTGGTTTCAGGTAAAATTCATACTTCAAAAAAATCGATAGGCGGTTACTAGACATTTTATAGAGGAATTTTTAGAACACTGCTTTTACTACTTCCAAAGTATTTTGGTTATTGACTTTGGTGACTTCTTCAGGGAAACTTTACATGAATATACAATGAAGCAACAAGTGGTGATTAAGCAGTTCTTTAAAGGCATGGCAAGATCGTTGGAACTAGATGAGAATTGTTTTCTAGACATGTATGGAGAAAACGCTATGATGGATACAAGATTTAACTTGTATCCTCCATGTCCAAGGCCAGACAAGGTTATTGGTGTCAAACCACATGCTGATGGCTCTGCTTTCACTCTTCTCTTACCTGACAAAGATGTGGAAGGGCTTCAGTTCTTGAAAGATGGCAAGTGGTATAAAGCTCCTATCGTTCCTGATACAATTCTGATCAATGTTGGAGATCAGATAGAGGTAAGGTCTCTTGTATCTGTATGCAAATGGTTGGTGTAGAATTTGACATAATCTCTCGTTGGTGTTCAGATAATGAGCAATGGGATATACAAGAGTCCGGTTCATAGAGTGGTGACCAACAGGGAAAAGGAAAGGATATCTGTGGCAACGTTTTGTGTTCCTGGTGCGGACCAAGAGATTCATCCTGTAGAGGCGCTTGTGACTGAGACAAGACCAAGATTGTATAAGACGGTTAAGAAGTATGTTGAGCTCTACTTTGAATACTATCAACAGGGTCGAAGACCAATCGAAGCTGCTTTGATCTGATGATACTTTTCAAGTCTTGTTCTTGGTTTTTCACAAATGAATCTGTTTCTTTCATTGCTAGATCACTAAAGAGAATAATACAGCTGCTTTGTTTTTTGAACTGTCATTGATTTGAATGTGAGAGCAATGTCATTAGCTTGGCTGCATTGTGTTGTGTTGCTAATTTTGTGTTGTGTTGCATTGTGTTGTGTTGTTCAAGGCTGGCTGCATTGTGTTGTGTTGCTAATTTTGAGAATATTATGAGGTCTAAAGTGAGATTTAGATTTGGGTGTGGTTGTGATTTGAATGTGAGAGCAATGTCATTAGCTTTATTTTTTTTGGAATGGTAGATGTCAAAGCAAATTCCACAAGTGAATGGAAATATAGAATACATTAACTTATGTTCTAACCGCTTTTCTTTGTTAATACAATACATATTGTAAGCTTTGCACTGTATTTTAGAAAAACATGAAAAAACATTAATTTATGTTCTATCTTTTACTTTACCATCTATCCTAGATAAAACAACTAGTATTATGTGTGTGCTATGTTTTAATGGATTATAATTTATATTCTAACCATATGTATCGTTCTACCATGTTTAGAACATGTAATATATATTTTGGTTTATTCTATTTTTTTTTTTAATTTGAGAAATTTTAGGAAACAATCGTAACTGATTTTATTTAAACTTATCTAAATTGTTTTTTTTTCCTAATTATTATAAAAATACATAATTTTTATTTTGTTAAAATTTTGATGTCATGGATAATGTAATTAATATTTGCATTTGACTTATATACAATTAATAAGTTACAGTTAAAGCACCGTGTTATGTTTTTTATTTATATGTAAATTAATTTTATATGTATTTCAAAAATTTGATGTTATATATAATATAAATAAGTTTTTTAGTTTTATATTTTATTTTTATTAATTTCATCAGTTTTTTATTTGTTTTACGTTTATTTTATTTGTGTATATATAATTAAAATATGAAATTAAATATATTCTAATGAAATGTCTTTTTTTTTATCTTTTTACTATTTAAAAAAATACAGCTTTGATTATATACTATAAATATATTTAAAATACTGTATAAATTACATAAATATAAAAATACGAAATTAAATTGTATTTGGATGAATATATATATATATATATATATATTTTAAATATAGAATTGATTATGTATTATACATATATTTAAATTGTAAAAAATACATAAATTATTAGTTAAATAAATAAAAAATATATAAGCTTCATGACTGTAATTTAAAAAAATGAAATTAGAGGATTGTAAGGTTAATTTCATATTAAAAATAATCAAAGGTATAATGGGACAAATTTATAAATGCAAATTATAAAATGTCAAATATATTATGAATATGGCCTTATTAACCAATTTTTCCTTAAATATTTCAAATTTTCTTCTAAGTATCAAACTAAAATGTACGATAATATATATTTTCCTTAACCGGAAATTTATGACAAATTTTCCTTAAATTCTCTTTTGGTTCTGGTTCTGGTTCCATAGACATGCTTTGGACAATATTTGAAACAACACCCATTAACAAAAGAAAAATGCAACAACGCAAATATTAAAACCGTAGAAAAAGAATATCAAAGCATATAAAATCAAGCAACATAAAAAAAAGAATTAGTAGATTATACCATTTGTCTCCATCTTAACCGGAAATTTATGACAATTTGCACTTCCGAATTTGTTCGGTCAGAGAATTAGATTATTATTCCACAATCTCGCAGCTCCATACAATGTCCATATATACAGAGTCACACAGCCGTATGTATAATTATGAACTTTTTATGTGGATATTAGTAAAATGGGATGTGTTTGCAGTAAGCACTTAGGAGGAAAAAGAACAAGGCATGAAAACATCTCGCTTCTTACTTCTCAGACCATTTGTAAGTCTGTCCATACACAATAATTTTGACACATGTTTAGTTACTAACTTACGACGTAGTTATTATTAGTTATACTGCATGGAGGTTTACTTATTTTACACGAATTGGTAGAGACCAGAGAGTAACATCTTTAAATGGTCTTGAGGGTTTGCAGTTAGCGATGCTGAGGTTGAAGTTCTACATGAATTGTTCACCAAACTCACTTCTTGTGTCAGCAGCGACAACGTTATAACCAAAGTTAGACTCCAAAATAGAAATTCTTTTCGACAATGTGAACAGAAAAGGTGTGCTTGAGTTATGACTATATATAGGTTTGTTTCAGGAAGGTTTTCAGTTTATCTTAACCAAGGACACCAAGAGACGTAGTCTTTCTACGGAGCGGGTAAAATTTCTACTATATGTATATAGATTAAACTTCTTGTAGTCAGTCCTGCTTCTTGTAGTCAATTTATATTTCTCACACGTACCACTCTTAATATTCTTAAAGAAAGTACAATATTCAATGTAACTTTTCATTACTCTATATATCATACGTATACATGCAGATGTTTGGACTGTTCGATATGAGAAACGATGAGGCAATAGATTTTGGAGAGTTTGTACACTCTCTCAACATTTTCCATCCGAACTCCGCCCAAAGACAAAAAGCCTTATGTATAGTTGAACACTTCACTATATAATATTTTTTAAAAATCTATAAACCATGATATTATTATTTTTTTGTGATAAAGGTCCCATGTTAAATCTTATCACTTGTTTATAACACAGTTGCATTTCGGCTATATGATACTCGTCAGACTGGATTTATTGAACCGGAAGAGGTACGTCGGTCATCGTTGTCACACAAAATAACAAGAACACCGGAAAGTAAAAGAAAACTAAACATATATCTCTAATACCGTATAAGAAGAATCACACAGGTGAAAGAGATGATAATAGACGTTCTAGAGGAATCAGAACTGATGCTAACCGAGAGTATCATCGACTCGATTGTGTCTAAGGTAGATACTTATTTATGAACGCAGTTTACGAAACTAAAGGTTATAGACCGGTTTAACATTTTAGTTATTTATATACTGCTCATGTCTTTTTATATCAAATCACCATTTCTGTGTTGATTTATCACACCAAACATAGATACATACAGTAAAAACTCCATAAATTAAAAATGTTAGGACTATAATATTTTATTAATTTACAAAAAGTTTTCTTTTTAGTTTTTTTTTTTCTATTTTTACTTATAAAATATAAAAATAGTTGATTTACTGTATATATATTAATTAAATTTTAGAAATTAGACTTTTGTATTGTTTTACTATATTATTTGGTGTATATTTTTATGTTTCATAGATTTCAAATGTGGTTTTCGATATAATTTTACTAAATATTATCATAATATATTGAAATTTTTTAAAAAATAGAGATAATTTCATTGTGAATATAAAACCAACAATATAATGTTTAGTTTGTACTTAAATATAACGTATATATAGATAAATTATTAATTTGTGACTTTAATGGCATCATATATTTACATAAGATTTTATAAAAAAATATTATCTTATTATTTTATCGATCTGTGTCATGAACCGGCCCAACTCGGGACCGAAAAATTTATTAATTTATAATGTTTATTAATTTATCAAATATTAATTTATAAAGTTTCTATTGTATCAACTTTATAAGGTTTCCTAAACTATAATCACACAATCTTTTTTTTTTTGGTAAACGGCAGGAGACCTGAGTCTCCTACACTTTATTTCAAAATAAATCAACAACTACAGGCAAACCCGCCGAGTTCTAGACATCCTATTACAATCCTCCAACAAAACAGGAGCAACATGCTCTGGAGCCGACTCAAAATAGTGTAAACCAAACGGTAAAGAAAACGCATAGTTAGCTAATTCATCTGCTAGACGATTAGCCTCCCTATACACGTGAGAAAATTTGACTAACCAGTCTCTTGAAACAAAGCCATAGCACAAACGTACTAGGAAAGACAAGGGATGTGCATCATGAATCCCTGTCTGAAGAAAGCCCACCACACTTTCAGAATCTACTTCAACCTCCAGCTGCCGAATACCACGGTCCCATGCTATGCACAGGCCATAGTACACACCCCACAATTCTGCTAACGGAGCAGAGCAAATACCAATGTTAACCGCAAAGCCCCCTTCCCACGTCCCGTACTCGCCCCGCACAACCCCTCCCGCAGTAGCCAGACCAGGATTACCTCGAGCTGCTCCATCCGTATTTAGTTTATACCAGCCACTCTCAGGACACTTCCATGCTATCTGCTTCTCTACCCGACCCCCAGCAACTGATCTCTTACTTAGGATCTTGTTCGCGTCCATCACTTCTCGGGCTTTATCTCTAACGTACTGCACTCTATCTCGACATTTCGTTATATTTAAGTTTGTACTTAAATATAACGTATATATAGATAAATTATTAATTTGTGACTTTAATGGAATCATATATTTACATAAGATTTTATAAAAAAATATTATCTTATTATTTTATCGATCTGTGTCATGAACCGGCCCAACTCGGGACCGAAAAATTTATTAATTTATAATGTTTATTAATTTATCAAATATTAATTTATAAAGTTTCTATTGTATCAACTTTATAAGGTTTCCTAAACTATAATCACACAATCTTAATAAGATGAAAATCATATCTCTAAAAATCTTGATTGTCATTAATTGTGATTGTTAAAGTCTTAAGTGTGATTGCCTTGATTGGTTGATAGTGGGAAATTGATATCTCACTAAATTTTGCAGACATTTGAAGAGGCGGATAGGAAGAAAGATGGGAAAATAGATTTGGAAGAATGGGAGAACTTTGTGGCCAGGCATCCTTTGACTCTCAAGAACATGACCATCCCTTTCTTGAAGTAACTTGTTTCATTCCATGTAACATATATACACATTTTACTTTATAAATACATGGGTATTTTTTTGGAAAAGATGAACCTCTTCTTAAAGAGTGCTTCTTTTTAAAACATCTCTGGGCACCAGCTTCCAGTTCTATACTGCGTGTATATTCTTTTTGTCATATTCTCTCTCTGTGTAATTTTTCAGTGTTTTCTTCTTTGATTAGCCATTTGTGTATCCTTGTAATTCATAAATGAAGACACTTTTCTTATATCGAGTCTTTTCATTTCAGGGACTTGCCACGAACTTTTCCAAGCTATCTCCAATAAAAGTCAGATACTGACAGGTGATGATGAGTTGTCGATGGCTAAAGAGTAGAAGGATCAAAGGTTCTTTTAGAAAATGATAATAATCAAATGTAATATGCATATTCTTTTGCAACAAAATGTCTTTCCATTATTGTTGGCCTAATGGCCTATAACAAGAAGTTTAAGGTTCAATGAGAGTTTAATATGGCTATAGACTAGTATTTGTTCATATTAGAATATCACTAGAAACACATATTATTTCACATTACATTGTTACTGATATTTGTCAATATTACACATTGTTAATATTATACAAGTACATTTTCACATAGTCTTATGCGTTATTAGTGCATGGCACACATGAGTTCCAGGTACTTAACATTCATCATCAAAGCCATGGAGAAACAGAGAACTAACCTTCTTGCTTCTGTTTATTTCCATGCTCTTATTATACTAGCTATCTTATAAAACCATCACCCTGTTGAAGCCTTCTCATTCTTCATGATCATATGGAAAGACTTAACTCTATCTTCCCCCACTATCTCTCTAAGAACATCGTCTTCAATCTTCTCCGCTTGCCAAAGAGACGGATCCTCAACAAACTCCTCACTAAATATCATACTCGAAACCCATTCTTTCCATGTCGTCCTCTTGTACTTGTCTTCCTCCAACGTTCCTCTAGACAAGAGCTGATAAACGTACACAACTTTCTGCTGTCCCGGTCTGAACGCACGAGCTATAGCTTGCTTTGTCTTTGAAGGGTTCCACTCCGAGTCAAGCATGATCACCCTCGAAGCCGCAGTTAAGCTAATCCCTTCTGCACAAGCTGTGATCGAAGCTAACAAGACTCTTGATGGGTTTCCAGGCTCTTCAAACTTGTCTATCACTCTACCTCTCTCGAATAGCTCTTGATCACCCGTTAAGGTCAAGATCTCTCTCCCTCTCTGCCACCTAAAAATGCTCTCAAACAGTTCTATAAACAGACGGATTGGTGCAATGTTGTGGCAGAAGATCAAGATCTTCTCCCTCTTGACCACTCTGAACACTAAGTTAAGCACAAACATGACTTTAGATCCTTTCTTCGCGTCGTGCTTGAGCTTCTCGATCTCTAAAAGTTCTTGAGGGTTCAAGAACTTGGCGCAACAGGCTGAGGTCTTGACCAACCAAGGATGTATAGCTGCCAATGTAACCAGAAGCTCTAGCTCTAGTAAGAACCCGTGATAAGACGCCATTACGTTTCCAAGCTTTGTGAGGATCTTATGCTGTATATCCGTTGAGTTCATCAACAGCGTATAGATCTGCAAACCGGGAAGAGCATCGCCGCCGCCACTTCCTTCATAGTTATCAATGAAGCTAGTAGTCATGTTCCTAAGCATGTTGAGACCTTGAAGACGTTCATCTCCCACACCAGCATCAATCTTCTTGGCGATGTTATCAAGAAAGAACTTACGAGCTCTGTTCTCAAGAAGGTGAGGAGCTTTATTCACACCTTGATTAGCCTTGAACTTCTGATCCAGCTCCATTAGAACTTCATGAACAAACTTTGGTCTAGCTAGACACAAAGTGTTGAAGTACTCACAGAAGTTGTTTTGAAACAAAGTACCTGAGAGAAGTACTCTCAAGTCAGTACCAACTTTCATCAACCCTTTGCGTAGTCTCGACTTGGTGCTCCTAGGGTTATGTCCTTCATCGAGAATAAGAAGGCCAGGACTCTCTCTTAGCACCTTAGCCATGTACTTCCTGTGAGCAAACTTGGAGTCTTCCCTCATCAAAGTCAGAAACGAGGTGTAACCCATTACAAGAACGCTAGGGTGTGCGTGCCATTTCTGTATCTTCTCTAAGCAGTCAAGAACATGCATAACATCTTGGCTAGGTTTAGGAACTCTATTGAAGTTAACTACACTGTTCTTCTTGAATACACAGTAGGTTCTTCGTCCATGGATCAAATGAACAGGAACTGGGATCTCCCATTTGATGAACTCCTTGTACCAAGTGTAGAGAGTTGTTTTTGGAGCAAGAACCAAAGGTCTCTTCCCGGGAAACAGCTTTAGGTAGCTTGTGAGGAAAGCAATCATCAGGAAAGTTTTGCCAGCTCCTGGAGCATGAGAGATCACACAGCCTCCTATGTTGTCAGAAGTGGGATCCATAAGAGGAGGCTCCACAGATCCTGCTAGGTTTCTCCAGAGAAACTCGAAAGCTCGCCGCTGATGCATATGTAGTTTCCTCTTAAGGTGAGGTATTAGTGCCCAAACGTTGTCACTTTCTTCAGCTGTAAGCATCTCAGAAGATTCATTTGACATAGTGAAGTCTTTGCTTGTGGATTCTTTGTGGCTCAGTTTAGTCTTTATGTCATCTTCTTCTATCTGCTTAGTCTCTATAGTCCACTTCTTATGTTTAGCCTATTTAAACCAAACCACAAACACAATCAATTAGTCCATCCGATTCATATTAAGTGTCGTTTTAGCATTTAAATTTTGTTTCGGTTATAAGTATCATTTTACATTTCCAATACATGTAGTAAATAAAAATTTCCAGCTCTTATCTTTATATTTGAATTCATTAATTAACTAAAATCAAACAAAATAATGTATTAATAGGGATAAAACAGAAAAATTACTAGTTTTCTAATTTTATGTGCAAAAACCTTAAACCATTCTTGATGGAGTATGGAGCGAAGTAACATTACATTATAAATTTCCAGCTCTTATCTTTATAGTTGAATTCAATAATTAACAAAAATCAAACAAAATAATGTATTAATAGGGATACAACAGAAAGATTACTAGTTTTCTAATTTTATGTGCAAAAACCTTAAACCATTCTTGATGGAGTATGGAGCGAAGTAACATTATATGTTTGTAAAGTGGTGAGGAGTTTCACTTACAAAAGGTGCAGAAACATGTTTGATCTCACTTCCTACATGACCACATAACCTACAACACATCCCAATCTCTTCATCCAGCATATATTCATGTTCACAACCACTTTTAGCTTTTTCAAAAGCCTCGTTGTCCACTCTTACCTACATTATCAACATGTATATAATATAGTTTTAAGAGATACGAGAAGATATTTGGAAGAGAAGATATTTGGAAGAGAATCATATAAATAATACCTCATTGTCGTCAAGAATGTAAGAAGAAGCCAAGCAGAGTTCCATTTCTCTCCATAACATATCATTCTCTGAAGTCTCTCCCTCACCATCCTCACCAGAGGCTCCTCCCATCTCCCATCCATGCGGTTTAGAAGCGAAGTTCGTCTTCTTTAACTCCTCCCACTGGTCAACAACACTGGCCGGCTCGTTCTTGGATGCAATTGTTGAATCGATGTTGCTCATGTATGCATCTATCAGCTTGTTATATGCACCTGCGCTTAGTGTTACTTTCTTGTACACCTTTGGTTCATCAGAACACTTATTCTTTTGAGCAGCTGACCGCGATGATGATCTGGTTACTCGTGTTTGAACCGACTTCACCACGTGGTTAGGACCCTTCCAACATAGATCAGACTCCATCATCTCTTCCATTTCAGTTGCTTTCTTACCAAACTTAGCAGACTTGCTTCGGTAGTTCTCAATCTCATCAAAGTACTGGTTTCTTGAGAAACCGCCACCTTGGTCCAAGCTATTAGCATTAAGACCAAACTGTTCCAACGGTATAGGATCAAACACAGGAGTGAAAGGAATCACAGTCAGCCCAGACTTCTTCTCTTTCCGACCAAGTCCACGTCCTCTCTTCTTACCTATCATAACAATCTGACCTTGTCTACGTTTTGGTATCACTTGTAGAGACTTCCTTTGTTTTACACCAAGTCCACGTCTTCTCTTCTTCTCTACCATAACAATCTGACCTTGTCTACGTTTTGGTTTCAATTGAAGTGACTTAGATCTTTTTATCTTGAACAAATCATTTTGAGTATCATCATCATCCTCATGGCCACTATCTTCTTCTTCTTCGTAGTACTCATCTTCCATACTAACAACAGCCAACTTTTCAAACCGGTATGGCATCATCCGCACCCAACCATCATTTGTATCTATCTGATAATCACATCCGGTATACCTATCCGGTCTCATAACTCTTCTCTTGGACCGACGCAGTTCCACAACCTCATCTTCTTCCGAGTAGAGTTCTGTTTCTTGGTTCACTTCAAGATCTACTATATCCGCAGGACTAAACTTAACCACTTTGGATAAAGACACACCGTCTTCCACCGTTATATTCATAGAGCTCAAAGAGCTGCTAGAGGCTTCATCCGTTACAATCTGATAAACCATCTTTGTTTGCACTGTCCTTACGTGGAACACAATGTTTTTCATTACCGAAGTAACAAGCAACCAAGAAAGATCCGGCAAGAAGTTTCCTAACGAGAGTCTTGTTTTCATCAGTGTAGTGCAGTCCTCAGAGAACTTCCACCTGTAGAACTGATCACTACTTTGTTCCTTGTAAAACTTTTGGAGGATGGAGATTTGGTTTAGACCGATGATTACTGAGTCTCTGTTGATTCTTTGACCTTCCATTCCAATGCAGCCTTGGTCTATGTAGATTCTTACGTAGATCTCGCAAGTGCATTCAGATTCATGTGGCTTTCTCTCTATAGAAACAATCCTCGCGTCGATCCAAACCTATTCAAGAAAGAAACATACCATACATGAGCTGAAATAATATTTTTGGTTAGAGTATTTCAAAGTTGCATGCACATACCGGTTCCAAGTCATCTTCATGGAGAGGATAGAGAACACAAACATCGATACCAGGCCGGAGGAAACATGTGCAGTCGTTCAAAGTGGCCTTTCTTGATCTGAGACGAAGTCGTTGGAAGGGACGTATATCTTCCAATATATAACCGTTCTCTAACAGAGGTACTGTCAACTTTCCATGTTCGATCCTTATATATTCCACAGGGTTCCATGTACCACAGGAGAAGATCTCGAAAGCTACACA
Source organism: Brassica napus (assembly GCF_020379485.1). Classification (NCBI taxonomy): domain Eukaryota; kingdom Viridiplantae; phylum Streptophyta; class Magnoliopsida; order Brassicales; family Brassicaceae; genus Brassica; species Brassica napus. The sequence continues at coordinate 13,715,176 of NC_063443.1, read as the reverse complement.
TTTAGAAAGGTTTCTCTCCATTAGTCAAAGTAATCCAGTCCACCACTTTTGACTCTCTGAGTTGCATATATAAAGCAACACTTACGGAATGGATCAAATGGATGCTTCAAATCATAGAAACGTCTTCTCTTCATCTTTTTTTTAATGCTTTGAGTCAGTTAACCAAACGCATAGTACCTGAGGATCCTGTGATGGAAACAAAAGTAAGAATGAGTACTGAAAGGGCCAGGTACAAGTAGACATGGGCGAGATAAGTATAACTTTTGTCCATAGCCGTAAATATGATAAGTTATAACGAGAAACCGGCTAGGAGTTGGTCTAGTGGTTAATTTGTTTAGATTATATAGTAGGTTCAAGTCTAGGGTCTTTTTTCAAAAGAGGAGAGTGAATTTAAAATAGTTCAGGTCTCTAAGAGATGTACGGGACCTACGGGTTCAAAACGTTCTAATCATTCAAAACAAAGCTATAACGACAAACTCTCATAAGGCAGAAAAGAGAGAGAGAGTTTGGTTTTAGATTTGTAATGTATCTTTTTTTCTCCACCACAAATTGAGAGCTTATTCATTGCATGCTTCTACCGCACAAAATTTTGGTCTCATATGCATAAAAGAACTCTGTAACTACAAACATAATCACTTCCATCACCCTTGATCTAACCAAACCCACTTCATCGGAAAAGTCCACAAGTGTTAATCTTTGTTTTTTTCTTAGTAAAAACAAAACTCATATATTTCCTCTAGAAGAGAAAAGCCAAGAGGATGGAAATGTATAATAAAGCCACTAAAACGGTTAGAAAAAATAGTAACAATCCCCCTTGTGATCAACAAAATCCAGATATCTAACAAAAAAAAAAAGAAGAATAATAAGCAAAGGTGATACAAAGCAAACGATCATAATGATTATCACCTAAAAGGTAAATCATGAAGCATAAAAGCAACACAAGAGCGACAAACAAAACTGGGATTGAGAAGCCAAGAAATGTAACGATGATCGAAGAACAGAGTCAGTGAGAGTGACCTTGGAATATGAAACGAATCCAGAGTCTGCAGTACAGAGAGATGATTTACTATTCCATGATCCAAGCAGTGGCGGAGGCAGGAAATTTACTCAGGAGGGTCACAGTTAGACTACTCTTTTAAAATTCAATTTTCATAAGGGTCCATATTCTGTTTTGGTAGGGGTCAACAAAATATATTTGGTAAAGAATAACATTATTTATAAAATCCATGGGTGTCAATTGACCCCCCTCATTACCCTCTACCTCCGCCACTGGATCCAAGGGCAATAGAGGTAAAGAAAGATGAAAAGAAACTATATTATACTGTAAAAAAAAGGACGGAGACTTCAATACCGCACTGGTTACTTTAGAGTCTTGGTCACCGTGAAGTTGCATATTAAAAAATATTGTAGAAAAGTTTGCATGAATACCTTTTTTTCTTGTTGATGATTATGAAAAAAGGCAGTCTCCGATTGACAAATATACCGAGCGAGCGGAGAGGTTTAAGGAGTGTCTGAGAGAGGACAGTTTGGTAATAATGGCTGCATGTTTCTTAAATGCACGTGTAAAATAAGCGGCTGTGATTTGTTCTTACTTCTTAGATAGATCTTCCGAGACGAGAGAAAGTCAAGCTCTGAGAATTCAGTGGGGTCGACACTAAAGATATCGCGGTAACTCTTTGACAGCGATTGTTGTAGAAAGTAGTACATACAGTAAAATAGTAAATTATTAAGAGCAGAAATGTTGAAATTGAAGGAGGAACTGACTCGCAATTTTCTTTTTCCTCTTGTTTGGCCCTAACAAGTACAATCTTTAATGCTTCAAAAGTTACAAAAATACTTCAAATGAGAGTGGATCTATAGGTCATGAAAAAGGAGAGATGATAGATATAAATCGTTGGGATGGTACAATTAATGTAGCATAAAGGTCTAACTCTATGTACAAAAAATATTCTTAGTTCACTCCATTAATATGATGACGATCTTGATCACATTTACACCAACGCGTGTTTCTCTTCCCTTTACATAGCCTTCTTTGCTTCCAGTCGTGCAAGCCTTCTGCTTGTGTGTCTTTGAGCCAGATCGATGGTTAAAGTTTCCAATCGTGCAATGATGTTACGAAACTGCATATGCTCCAATTTGTATTTTTATCGTACTATGTCATTCTGTGTATATATTAACGTGTTTTTAGCGTCGGTTTGTACTATTATATTATTTTCTCATAACATAGTCTTTTTTTTTTAAACGGCTTCTCATTACAGTCTATTCAACAACTGGTTCGATCGTACGTAATCAGTGGCAAGTTGGCAACCCTACTAAAGTTGAGTCGACCATGACCATCTGCCTAAGTCAAGCTTCTACTTCTAGTTTCTTTTTTTTTTAGTTTTTCGAACCAATTTAAACATTAAGCATTTGCTAATTTTGCTGATTATTAGATGTAATATGATTTTAATTTCCAAAAATATTCAAATAGCTCAATCTCGTTTCAAAATATAATATTTTATCTAATAAAATATTATATTTTTTTAAAAAAGAGAGAGAATAATATTTTACTTTTACTAACTAACCTCTTATATTTTACAAAAAAGAGAGAGAATAATATGTTACTTTTACTAACTAAACTCTTATATATTTTTTTTGATGAAATTTCAAATTTATTCATCTTTTTAGGGAATTAACATTTACAAAAGAATAATATGGCTATTTTAACTACTATGACTACTCTTCTATGCTATGTGTAAGCTGGAAAATTTGAAAGTAAAGAGCCCATCTACATGGTGAGCAAGAACCATCTCTGGAGAAGTCCTGCATACTTATGTCCCCCCCTATATTTGAGAGACGAGATGCGATTTCGCATGGTCTTGTCTATTGTAGCACGCATGGTCTCAACTGTCATCCAGCTTGTGTGATGTCTCCTTGCATTTCGCTCGCGCCAGACATGATAGATCGTCATTTGAAATAGCATTTTGATTAGGATTGTGTCGAGCGTACCAGTGCGCAGGGTCTGTAGATGATCTAGTGTCAGCTGCCAGAAATAATCATCTACAGACCCTGCGCATTTTGAAACTCTTATATATTAAAACAGAAGTTACAATTTATGTGTGCTTTTTTAAAAAATAGATCTAATAGACATATTCCTAAAAAGTCATGTTACTTTTAATTCACTAATCTTATCATTTAAATTTTGGGCCTACCAGAAATTTTTATTGGGCTATCAATAATTGGATTTAAACAATAGATGATCCATTAGATTTATAGATAGTATAAATTAAATAGATATAATTTAATGTTGTAATACTATACATCCATATTTTAATTATTTAAATATTTGTCGATGTTCACTTTTAAAATTATAAATATTTTTAAATAATAAAAATTATTTTATCAAACAATGATTAATCTTTACTACCTTAAACCAATGAAAACAAATTAAATATATAGTTTATTTTTAAAATTAAACAAAAATTAAATATTTAATTATTATTTACTCGGTAATATAAATCTATGAAGCAAAAAGTTTAATTCTTTAACAACTTTCTAAATTTATGAAATGTTACAATATTTTTGAATATGAAAATAAAACAATATTTTACTAATCTATATATATATATACATAGTTACGATTTTAATAATGAAATAATAATCCGAAAATATATATATAGAAGAAGATACAAATACATGTGAAAGTTTGAAACAATCTATTCAATGAAAAAATATACCGTATACTTATTATGTTTTAAAAATTGATAGACACATATATATTATAATATACACCAATTTAGAATTGAAAATAAAATGTTTATATAAAAATAAATGAAAACAAAAATCCGCGCGGTTGCGTGGATCGAGATCTAGTCTTATCTTAAAATTGGTTCAAGTCACCATGGTTCGTTACTTTCTTCGTATAGTTTTTACATAAGCGCCACCTAAAGATAATAACAATTTAAATAGAATAAAATTTACGTATATTTATATATTTCAACAGAATTTACATAAATACATATATTTCTACTCAAATATACATATATTGTAAGCTATATTAAGTTATACTCTTACTTATAAAAAATAAAATAGCAGTTAAATTAAATAAATCATAATGATATAATTTAGTAAATTTATTTTAATAGACTAAAAATTCAGAAAACAATTTTTTATAAGGAATGATATTTTTGGGTAACAGTCTTCATATTTTGTCATATATGAAATATATAGATAGTTAATGATTAGTGTGTCAAAAGTTCCCTTTTTGAAAACAATATACAGCTCATTCTTATGTGTCTACCAAAATAATATGAAAATACATATCATTTCTTTTGTGTTAGGACATATGTCTTAAATAGCAGTTAAATTAAATAAATCATAATGATATAATTTAGTAAATTTATTTTAATAGACTAAAAAATCAGAAAACAAATTTTTATATGGAATGATATTTTTGGGTAACAATCTTCATATTTTGTTATATATGAAATATATAGATAGTTAATGAGTAGTGTATCAGAAGTTCCCTTTTTGAAAACAATATACAGCTCATTCTTATGTGTCTACTAAAACAATATGAAAATACATATCATTTCTTTTGTGTTAGGACATATGTCTTTCCAAATAAATCAAAATTATACATGATGTCAGCTTGCATATTTTTTGTGTGCGTTAATTGTGAATTCAGTGTTGAAAATATCATATTAAAAATTGGTCACATATAGATATACATATGTATGTGTGTGTGTGGTATATATGCAGGCATGAGTCTTATGATAATCCAGCAAACTACCTGAATATCTCCATCAGTAGCATCCAACCATTAGAAAGCAGTCAGGTAACTTATGATAGTTACAAGTGTTTCATTGTAGTTCGGTATTCTGGATCCATTGTTTCATCCATTTTTAAGTTGAGCAATCTTTTTCAGATTAATTCTTCAAAGCACACCCTCTCTCTCTCTCTCTCTTTAGCCATGAATGTATTGGGCTTACCCTGCTGGTATGTTCTACAGTTTATATATATATATATTTATCGTCTAAATTCTCTCTGTTTTTTGTACTAATTAAAAAACTTCTTGGCATGTGGTTCACGTCACAAGTGTAATTACGGTTTGTTGTTGGGAAATAGTTTCGAACACACATGGCTTTCTAGGTTCTAACATGATGGATCATATACTTACTGTCTTTCAGTGTAAATCAGAGGCCGACATTTCGACCAAAGAAGAGGAAGCATCATCCATCAGGGACCAATGTCAGTGGACTGAGTATTAGTGATCATGTGGTTGAAAAACCATTCACAGCGACTCTCGTGAGTTACAACCTCAGAGAAGCCGTGAAACTACCTTATGGTGAAGACATTAACCAGTGGTTGGCCATTCACAGTTAAGACACAATCATTCTTATAATCCCTACTTGATTTGTTTATTATCTTAATATTTAATTTGTTTGTTTGGTTTCTTTTAGCCATAGATTTCTACAACCAAGTAAACGTTTTGTACGCTACTCTCAAAGAGTTCTGCACAACCACCACTTGCCCTATCATGAATGCTGGATCCTTGTAACTCACTCTTTCACTCATGACTCTCATCCATCAATCCAAATCTGAGTTGATGATACATAACATTTTGGTCATTTTCTTCTTCTTTTTGGTTGCAGATATGAGTATAGATGGGCAGATGGGATCGCTATTAAGAAGCCAATAACGGTTTCTGCTCCTGAATACGTTGGGTATCTCATGAACTGGATTGTAACTCAAATCGATAATGAAACCATCTTTCCGCAAACACCTGGTACCTGTTAAGCTTGTCTATAGATTTGAAACGTATCTAATCAAAGTTTTTTTTTGTCATCAACTTAAACAGACTCATACTGACTCTCTAAATCAAAGTTTGTTTTAAGTTGTAACACTTGTGTATTTCTCATCATTTATTCAGAAGCAACATTCCCACCGAATTTTAAGGACTTCGTGAAGGTAATTTTGAAGAGGCTGTTTAGGGTTTATGCACACATCTATCATTGTCACTTTCAGAATGTTGTGAATCTCAAGGAAGAAGCTCATCTCAACACTTGCTTCGAACATCTTGTTCTCTTCACATCTGTGAGTTGATGGATTTCCTCTGGAACATGTTGAATGTTATAGTAGTTAATGTCAAAAACGCTGACGTGAGTTTATTGTTTTGCAACATGCAGGAGTATCAGTTGATTGATGAAGCAGAGATGGAGCCTCTTAAAGAGCTCGTGGGAGAGGTTCTGAAACCATAGAAAAAAGCTATGGTTTCAAGGTGGAAAATAAGGATTGTGAGATATATACCAATAATTAACATCCTAAAGGAGATGATGTTTATGTAACTAGTCGAGCTTATACAAATGAGCTGATTTAATATATGCAATAATCTATCTTCTGATGTTTTCAAAGTTTCACCATATATACTCAAATAGTCAAATATCCTCCATGGTTGGAATATATCCTTTTTATTTCTTCCTTGAACTGAGTTGCGTGACCTAGAAGGTTAGAAGAGGTTTTATGTTGCTTTGAGTTCAGAATCAAAGGACGATTCTAGACGCTAACATTTAGAGAAAAAAACACATCAAATAAAAAAATTTCTTTATAGAAAGGAGTGAAAAGCAAACTATAGTTCCTTCACTGCAAGTTTGCAACGACACCCAAACCAGCAAATATACATAGCAACCAAACTCCTCTGGGTAAACGGTGGTCTTTAACTTGACTTTGCATATAACAAGTGGTTAACATAGCTTCTCATTCTTGCAAGAACTAGTATTTATTCTACGACATGGATGACCATCAAGGTTAATTAAGAAATCAAATAGTTCCTCTTCAAATAACAGTTGGAATATATTCAAGTTTATTTGATGCGGTTAAAAAAGTTAATAGCAAAAAGCATATCAAAGAAAAATAGTTCACATCCATACTAAATGAAAAACAAAAAAAAAACATAATATGACCCGATTTGACAAACAATTTATGATGAACTGCCTTCTCCACAAGTGAGCAAGAAGCTGAAACTTGGGTTTTCATGGATCAGTGCAAGAGTATCAATGTCGTTTACATCCCCTTGTTCCGTTGATTTTGATAAATCCTCTACGGTGAATGGAATGCTGCGTTTCGATTGATCACTCTCCGTTACTTGAGAGCAATGTGACAAAACATTTATTCAATAACAATAAGAAAAAAAGGTTTATGTTTACCTCAAGTCGTCCTCCAAAAGAAAGTCACTCCGTACACCATCGGTCAAGTCATCTATCAATCTAATCATCATGCTTGAAATAACCTTATGGTTTGAAAAAAAAAAACAAAGAGAAAGCTTAAAACAAAGTCTAGATAGAATCAAAGGTTTAGACGTCATTTTACAAGTGAAAACGTACATCTGAAGAAACGCTGCTCATGTCATAAATGTCATCAAAGTACATAGCACTGATTCTGTATAGCTGCCGTATACTTAGCACCTGAACCACAAAAGCAACTTCAATGTTCGTCTCGTTGGAAAATAAAACAAAATAAGTCTAATGATCATTACCGGACAGAGTTCTCTTGTTATTTTGTCTAAGGTCATTTCCTGCTTTTGAATAATGGCCTGAAAGAGAGCCAAAACAATTGAGTTTACAATGCAATAGAAGGTGTGGCATAGCATCAAATATAGTTACACCTGCAAGAATCCAGCTGCCTGTCTGATATGACTCAACTCATCCCAAGCTGAACCAACATACTGTTTTTTTTTACAACAAACAACTAAGTCAACTTTTCAAAAAAGAAAATTGTAAAATTGTTTAAGATGCGATGAAATCAAAGCTTACTTCATCAGTAGCCTCTATACACCATTGTTTTAGTTTAGCCAAACCTGCTTCAACGTACTCCCCGTTGACAAAATAGCAACAGTCATCGCTTAGGAGAATACTGCACAAGTAGTTGATTACAGAGAAAACTTTCTGTCAGCCAAGGAAAACTTACCTTGAGAGAAAAAAAAAACAAAAGAAAAGGAAATATTACTACTAGTGAACATGCATGCCTGTTTAAGAGCTGAAGATTGATGAAGAAGAATATTTGTGTGATTAACTTTCTGACCAGGAATGGTGGAGTCTGCATCAAGCAAAGTTAGAGAGTTTCATTGCTCATTACTCATTAGATTATCTCAATCCGAAGCCCAAGCTGTTATTATATTCTTATTAAATCCAAGACTCACATTGTTTGCTTTCATTAGATTCAAGTAACTGCTTAGCCTGTCCACAATACTTTCCCAGTGACCAGTCAAATCTTGTTGAGGAACATTGTTTTCTTGTGCCTGTGGAGCCTATATCATTTAGCCATGTCTTATACACTAAATCGATGAAACAATGAAATGAAACTTGAAGGTCAATAAGTAGATACACTGATTAAAGGGAACAAAGAAACAACCTGAGTACATAACCGGAGAAGAGAAAAGACCTCAATCTTTAGATTATCTCTGATCATTACATACATCTTCTCTAGGAATCCAATAAGCTGCTGCTTGAAAAGAGTTGATGGGCACTTTGCATCAACTTGCATTTGTATCTCCAAAGAAGAGACTACATCACCTCCCATGCATCCCTATTAAGAGTGTAAACAAGACATGAAGTGAGTCAGATAAAGGTCAAGTCAGGGAGAGTAAAAACAAAGATTTATAGCTTGTTACTCTGGACGCTGGTATTGCAGCAGTTGTGAATGTGTGCTGCAGTAGCTTAAGTAACATGGCTGAATTAGATAACCAATACGCCAAAACTTGGTTGTTATCTGGTACCTGTAACGGAAGACAACATTTTTCATATTGAATCAAACACTTGCTAACGTTAAATTTATTTTAACCATGTTTCAATAATTCATAACCAAAAGCTTCTGAACAGTGAAGCAAGAAAGAATCAGCTCTTACTTCAATGGCCGAGGCTATTGTTTGAATGATACGGTCAAAAATGTTGGTTTCTTCGAGTTCAAATGATCTCCAGTGAAGGAGACATTTGTAAATGAGACATGCAGCAACAGGGCTGCCTCCAGCAAAGCCAAGGTTTTCTGAGATGCATGTGACTAGTAGTTCCTGATTTTCCTGAGTGACACCAAGCTAATAAACAGAGTGCAATACTCAGAATAAAAATACATGAACAGACAAGCATTCTTCACTTTATATGAATTCACGCAAAGAAAAGAAATAAGTATGGTGTTGGCACCAGTAACACACACACCTTTAGAGCGTCCACCTCTGAAGTCAATGAAATGATTTTTTCAGTATCCTTAACCAATACCGAAGTCACCTTATCTACTGGAGCCTCCTGTTACATTTATAGGCCATAAGCAATTGAAGAAACAACAAAGTAACCAGGTCTCATTTTTAAATGTGCAAGACTTAGTCAGAAAAAAAACACACTTCCTCTTACCTGTGTAGGCATTGTATTTCTCTTCTAGTCCGAAACCAAAAAGCAACACCAACATGCAAACGTCTGCACCTGAAAAAAATATAGTTATAGCATATTTAATCAACCAACAAGGATAACGTTGACTAGTAAGAATCTATCTGGAGCATCAAAACTAGTGAGCAAAACGAAATAGTCAAAAGTGTATTGGCTAAGTTTAACAAACATGAGGAAAAAAAAACAAAACACACTGCTGGTTCAGAAATTCCTTTGAAAAATGAAGCAAGAAAGAACCAACTTACTTCAATGGCCAAAGCTGCTTCTGTCTGAATGATGAACCCTGGTTTCTACATGTTTATACAAACGTCATCCGAAAATTAAATTTGCAAATTAAGAGAAAATATAGAAAATGATGATCCATTTATATTCTACATGTAAAATGGTAAGTTTTCTCTAATACTATTATTAATTTAATCATTTATATTATATTATCAATCTCATAAATAACATGTAGTTGTTATATTGAAAATTGCTGTACAAGTTTACCCTTTAGAAGTAATATTTGAGAGAAACAATAAAAAAAATTGCAGTCTAACCAATAAAATCTTCTGGTGCACAATCTCACTATAATTTATTTATTTATTTGCAGTGTCTAATTTTTTTTAAAAAAAATATCAAAACTACCTAACTTTATATATCTCCAAATACTGTTTATATAATAGGATGTCAAATGTATAGTTGGTGATCATTAATAGAATTAGAATATTTTATTTTAGTAAAAAATCTATTATCTGATTTCATTCAACATTCCTATTTTGTTCTCATTAAAACAATACTAGATTTTGACTCGCGCTTCGAAAGCGCGTGTTTATTTTCGGTATTAAAAGATTTTTATATGAATTTCTGTATAAGATATTGTATAGTTATGGGCATATTTATCCAGAACCGAAGAACCAAAAAAATCAAAACTAAAACCAAACAGATGTTTATAAATAACCAAATGGATCATTTATCTTTGGAACCAAAAAATCAAAAGCTTAACCATAATCGAACCGAAAAACAAATGAGTACATGAATTTTTAAAATAAAATTATATAACTACAAATATTAATTATATTTAATTTTTAAATAGAAAATTATCCTAAGAATATAATTTATAAACTGAATTACTCAAAAAAGAAGTACCTAAATATTTTTTTTCCGAAGTTTTAAAAAATTATCCATGAATGTTGAAGTCGAATAGTGTATTTATATTTAAATAGAAAGAATTCTATTTGTACAAATTATTTAACTACTTTTAGTGGGATACAATATCTATTTTATAGACGATAAATATAAACATTATTTTTATATTCGAGCCAGTTATGCAGTCAATCTCGTAAACTCAGTGATCCGCATATAACCCGTTTGGATTTAGTGAAGATCTGTTAATTAAAAATCCTATAAATTTATATAATCTGTCATTAACCCGTGATATGACATTGGTCAACCCGATAAAAAAATTAATTAAACTTCTCATTTACTTTTTAATAGTACATAAGATTGAGTAAAGTATTTGATAATAGTTCCATAATATAACAATCATGAAAACTACGATTTTTAGATATGGTCCATAATGGTTATATATAGTTTGTAAGTGTATATTTTGTCGTCGCTGTGGTCAAAGATCTTCTAAGTTGTATAATATGATCTATACAGAATATGATGAGATTATATTATAATGCAGGGTATAAGCAGTGATTCTTAGATAGTTTAATTAAGGTTCAATATGTTAACATAATAATAATTGAATTGATTTAAGAGGTCAATACACAAAAATGAATTTATTAAAATGTTATAGGATATCATGGTCACTATAATTAAGGTTAGTTGTAATATTTGGTTGTATTTAATAAGTATGACTAAAAATGAATAGGTGCAATAACTTTGCATAAGTAGATTTTTTAAGAATTATTCTCTTTTAATAGTAAAGACTAGATTTTAACCCACGTCCTATGGATATTTTTTTTCATTTTATAAATGTATTTGATATTATTACAAATATTTTAAATATATTATTTTTATTTTAGTATTATATATTGTGTAACTCTATAATATTATTGTTTATATTTCTTATTCGGCACTATTAATATATAGTGATTTGTTTAATACATTTTACTTTGTTATTAATTATTATTACTTACTAATATATTTTCAAGTTAGTACAATAAAATAACAATATGAAATAATCAAATAGATAATCTCCTTCAAAATATTTTTTTTTATTTATACATTTTGCTACAATAAAGTTTTAAATTTATTTATATTATAGAAAAGAAATATGTTTAAGATAATTTATATTTACATGTTGTGTTTAAAAATATGCTTTGAAATATATTAATTTAGTATTTTACAAGATTTATAAGTAAAAACACTGTTGTGTTTAAATAATATAGTCCTACTCTTTTAGTAGATTTTATACATAGTAACATCTATCATATTATTTTGAGTAAATTTTCGAATGTCTTTATTTTTACATGAAGTTGTTATCAATGTCTTTGAATTCACATTAAGGTTCCGAATGGTAACATTCGTTAACAAATTTTTTTACATATATCATATATTTATACATTTTTATAACTGTCAGAACCGCACTGCAATCAAATCGTTTGTCCTGTACCGCTCAATCCGCTACCATTCGGAGTCAATATTCTAACGAAGGAAGACTGTCAAATGTCAAATTCAAGTTTCAGAAGAGACTTTTAACGAAAATGATAAGAGGAGCTTGTCTGGTGTTGAATGTCGGCCAGTGATAAAAATGCTTTGCCTTTACTCTCCCTGGTTACACACCTTTATAAAGGTTTGACTGTTGACAAAAAAAAAGTTAATATTGACAAAGGACTCATCTCACATATTCAACGAGTTCATTTAATTGTCCCCACTACCTTCTTTCAGTGGAATTGCATTTTGAGTTTGCTTCTTTCTTTATTATACCTTAAAGGCTTTAAACTTACTCTCGTTTTCTCTTAATTTATGTTGAAGAAGACGAAGCTATGAAGCCGTTTCTTTCACTTGCTCTACTCGTGTTCTTTGAAGCTTTCACGGTTCTCTTTGCTCAAGCCAGGTTTTCGAGTGAGACTGACATGAAAGCTTTGCTCGAGTTCAAGTCCCAAGCCGCTGAGAACAATACTGAGGTCTTGTCCTCATGGAACAGCTCCTCTCCGCTCTGCAGCTGGACTGGTGTTACATGCGGTCGGAAACGAGAAAGAGTTGTGAGTCTTGACCTTGGAGGATTCAAGCTAGCTGGTGTGATCTCACCCTCCATCGGTAATCTCTCTTTCCTCAGAGTACTTAATCTCGCAGACAACTCTTTTACAAGTACCATCCCTGGAGAGGTGGGGATGCTGTTTAGGCTTCAGTACTTGAACATGAGCTTTAATCTTCTCCAAGGAAGGATTCCACATAGTCTCTCAAACTGCTCTACACTCTCGACACTTGATTTATCCTCAAACCAGATTGGACACGAAGTTCCTTCAGAGCTAGGTTCGCTTTCTAAGCTTGTCATCCTCTCTCTTGCTACGAACAACCTTACCGGGAAGTTTCCTGCATCTTTAGGAAACTTGACTTCACTCCAGAAGCTTGACTTTGCTTATAACGAGATGGAAGGAGAGATTCCATACGATGTTGCTAGATTGAGACAACTGGTGTTTTTTCAGATATCACAGAATGGTTTCTCAGGTGTGTTTCCTCATGCGTTGTACAACATCTCCTCGCTTGAGTCTCTATCCCTAGGTGGCAATAGCTTTACAGGTAACCTTAGGGCTGATTTTGGTGATCTTCTTCCAAACCTAAGAACGCTTCTCTTGGGAGAAAACAGATTCACCGGAGCTATCCCCATAACACTTACAAATATCTCAAGCCTCGGAAGGTTTCATATCTCATCTAATAACCTCACAGGAAGCATCCCTTTGAGCTTTGGAAAGCTACCTAACCTGTGGTGGTTAGGGATTGCTCAAAACGCTCTTGGAAAGAACTCGTTCAGTGATCTTGAGTTTATTGGTGGTTTAACTAACTGCAGTCAGTTAGAGTTCTTAGATGCTGGCTACAACAGACTTGGAGGTGAGCTGCCTGCCTCAACAGCCAATCTGTCCACCACGTTGACTAGTCTAAACATGGGAGGAAACCACATCTCTGGAACCATTCCTCGTGACATCGGTAATCTCGTAAACCTGCAAGTACTAAGTTTGGAAGCAAATATGTTGACAGGAGAGCTTCCTGTCTCTTTCGGGAAGCTTTTGGAATTGCAGATGCTTGAAGTGTACACAAATGCATTATCTGGGGAGTTACCGTCTTACTTTGACAAGATGACTCAGCTGCAGAAGATTCATTTGAACAGCAATAGTTTCCAAGGAAGAATCCCCAAGAGCATTGGAGGTTGTAGAAACTTGCTAGACTTATGGATTGATACAAATAAGTTGAATGGGAGTATACCTCGGGAGATACTGCAGATTCCATCTCTTGCTTTCTTAGATTTGTCAAACAATGTCTTGACAGGTTCTTTTCCGGAAGAAGTTGGGAAGTTAGAGCTGCTTGTTGGACTAGCTGCTAGCGACAACAAGTTATCAGGACGCATTCCACAAACTCTAGGGGGTTTTCTCTCTTTGGAGTTTCTCTATCTGCAAGGGAACTCGTTTGAAGGAGCCGTTCCAGATATAAGTCGGTTGGTTAGTTTATCAAATGTTGACTTCTCTAGAAACAATCTCTCTGGTCGCATACCTCAGTATCTCGCCAAGTTTCCTCAGCTGAAAAATCTGAATCTTTCTATGAACAAGTTCGAGGGAAGTGTGCCTACAACAGGAGTGTTTCGAAACGCTACAGAATTTTCTGTTTTTGGAAACAGTAATCTATGCGGAGGGATCAGAGAAATGCAACTAAAGCCATGCATTGACGTGAAAGCATCATCAAGGCCGAGAAAGCCTCTTTCACTTCGAAAGAAGATTGCCAGTGGTATTGGTATAGGTATGGCCTCACTTTTGTTAATCATAATTGTGGCTGCTCTGTGTTGGTTCAAGAAGAAGAGGGACAAGAGGAAGAAGAATGATACTAGTAGTACTAACCAATCTTATTCCACTACTATGGGAAAGTTCTATGAGAAGTTAAGTTATAAAGAGCTTTACGATGCAACTGGTGGCTTCTCTTCAGACAATCTGATTGGTTCAGGCAACTTCGGTAATGTTTTTAAAGGAGTGCTTGGCCATGATAACAAACTCGTAGCTGTTAAAGTTTTGAACCTCATGAAGCATGGAGCAACGAAAAGCTTTATGGCGGAATGTGAAACTTTCAAAGGTGTAAGGCATCGAAACCTTGTGAAACTGCTAACGGTTTGTTCAAGCCTCGATTCAGAAGGTAATGAGTTCAGAGCTCTGGTCTACGAGTTCATGCCGAAAGGAAGTCTGGATACGTGGCTGCAGCAGCCAGAAGATCCCTCTAGAGCTTTGACAGTTCCAGAGAAACTAAACGTAGCGATAGATGTGGGTTCAGCTTTGGAGTATCTTCATGATCACTGTCATGAGGCGATAGCTCACTGTGATCTTAAGCCAAGCAACGTTCTTCTTGACGATGACCTTACAGCTCATGTTGGTGACTTTGGTTTGGCTAGACTTTTATATAAATTCGATCGAGAGTCCTTCCTAAGCCAGTTTAGTTCTGCTGGTGTTAGAGGCACCATTGGCTATGCCCCACCAGGTAAATAAAACATCTATGCGCATAACTGCGAATTATTATTAAATCTCATTGTCTGTTGGTGTGGCTTTGAAACATGTAAAGAATATGGAATGGGAGGGCAGCCATCGATAAAAGGAGATGTGTACAGCTTTGGAATTTTGCTTTTGGAGATGTTCACTGGAAAGAAACCGACGGACGGATCATTTTCAGGGGACTATAACCTCCACAGCTACGCAAAGTCGGTGTTGTCAGGAGATGAGGAGGAGGGTGGAGGCAGCAATGCCGTTGATGAGTGGTTGAGACTGGTTTTGCAGGTGGGAATAAGGTGTTCTGAAGAATATCCGAGGGATAGGATGGGGATGGCTGAAGCACTACGAGAACTAGTCTCAGTCAGATCTAAGTTCTTCAGTACCAAGACGGATGCTGCAGAAGAGTTGAGTCCCCGGGATGCTGTGCAAAGTTCTCCTCAGGAATGGATGTTAAGCGCGGACATGCATACAATGTAGACCAAAAACAAATGACATCACAATCACCTTCTCAACAACTTGTGCTTCATCCCAAACAGAAGCCCACTCACCTTCTCCTTTTTTCGTTTCCTTTTTGTAGTTTTGAGCATTTTCTTAAATAAGATCTTCTTCCATTTGGAAAAACATTTTTGTTCTGTGTCCATCAGGATTGAGCGAAACTTGTTTGTAGAAAAGCTCACTAGTAGCAAAACTTGCTCGACTATGTTTCTTTTGCTTTTACGCTAGAAACAAAGTGCACACACATAACAAGACAAGAATTACATTACTAAACAATGCCATTACAACACGCCATAAGATCTAGTAATGTGATTATAACATACCTTTGTTACAGAATCTTGGAATAAAGAATGATAGAACTCAAACAATTATATTTATGTTTTTCTATATTTTCGAAACAACATATATCAGATTTTATTAGATTTATAAAATATATTTAGAATTTTAAGAGGATGAACCGAATTAAATGAAGCTAAAAATAAAAAGTAGAAGTTAATTTAATTTAATTAAAAAGTATTGTTTAATTTGAAAAAATAATATGGAGCTCAACATACCATACATGAAACAATCCAAATTATTATACATGAGATAAAATATCTACTTAAGAAGAGAACATAATAATACAAAATACAATGTTATTTTCATTATATAAATTAAAATGACTTAAACTTATAAACAAACACGTAAATATTAATATTGATGCATGAGAACATAAGAATACTTAATACAATTATATTTATTCATCATAAATATAAATTATAAAGTTACTTAAAATTATAAACAACAGAGGTGAATATTTAACTATTATTAAAAAAAATTTATTTTGTAATATTTATTCTCGTGCATGAATACGGAATATTATATTTAATGCTTATTTATTTAAAATACGTCTCTTTCTACTAATTTTAAATATCCATATTTAAATATATAAATTATAATAATTTATATATTTTAAAATATAAAATACGTTAAACTCGCAAAAATCAGTTTGTTAATTAACTTAATGAACTGATGAATTTAAATAAAAAATTCATTTGTTTAACTATAAATAAAAAAATTATTTGATTAGTATTGTTTTAGTTTTGTATTTGTTAAGATACACTTATAATTAAAGTTGATAATACATATATAAATATGTGCATACTAAAATATGATATTAATCATCATAAATGATTAAAGTGTGTTGTAAAATTTACTTTAATGGTGATATGTAAGCTATTATATATTATCATATTTTACAAATTTTGTCAACAAAATAAATTTTTATGAAAATTATAAAAGAGTTATTTTAATGGTGATATATGAGTTTTTTACTCATTGCCATATTTCAAAAATCATGCCAAAAATATTAATATTTATTAAAATAAATTACATATTACAATTAAGTGATGTCATGTTTATGTCATATTTTCCAAAATACATGTCATATTTTCTGGTCAACAAAATAAATTACATATTACAGTTAAGTGATGTCATATTTATGTCCCTAATACTTCGATTTGAGCTAACCGGGTCCGGTTAGGCTGGATCGGGTTAGTTAGTAGTCATAAGACTCATAACTCATAACTACTTGCTAGTTTACTACACCATCTACAGATTCGACTTTAGATCTGACTGAGAGGAAGAAGAAAGAAGAAGAGCCATGACGATGATCAGATCCATCTCGATGCTAACGTTGCTCGTCACACTAGCTGCATCCATTTCCATGGTCTCCTCCGCTTCATCCGCAGACTTTGTTAAGAAGACCATCTCTTCCCACAAAATCGTCATCTTCTCCAAATCCTACTGCCCGTACCTCTCTCTCTCTCTCTCTGAATCACTGATCTTCCGACTCTCATAAAAATTGAATCTTTAGGTGCCTTTGATTCGCGTTTTTGTTTTCTAGATCTTATCAATTTGACAAAAATTGAAACTTTATGGAACACTCTTAATGAATCTGTGTCGAAGTTGAATCCAATGCAACTTCGTCTTCACTCTTAATACCTCAGCTTTTGTTACTGTATTCGGTGGATTGAGATTTCTGTGAGTTTGAATTTAGATATATACATTGTGGTAATGATCAATTTGAGTTCAGTTCTGCGTTATGTACTTCTTCTCTTGCTTAAAGCTTTGAACTTTCTTAGAGCTACGTAATGAGCTTATGTACGTATATATGATTATGAATCATTGGTTGGTGGCAACAGGTATTGCAGGAGAGCGAAGTCTGTGTTCAGTGAGCTGAATCAGGTTCCTCATGTTGTCGAGCTTGACGAAAGAGGTGCGTTTTATTATTTAAGTGTATCATCCAACTCTGTTTCCTACCTATTATGAGATCTTGATTCTCTGACGTTTACTTTGTGTAAAAATTGGGTCTTGTAGAAGATGGAGGGAGTATCCAGAGTGCACTTGGAGAGATTGTTGGAAGGCGAACAGTACCGCAGGTTTTCATTGACGGAAAGCACATCGGAGGATCAGACGGTAATACTTTTACTTTCTCCTTCAAGATAAATGTGTTTGCATTTGACAACATTTTGCTGATTGATAGATTTGTGTTATTGTTTCTGGTTTTTCAGATACAGTAGACGCGCATGAGAGCGGGGAACTGGCCAAGCTTCTTGGCGTTTCCGAAAGTACAAGAGCTGAACTCTAGGCTGATATTTAGTTGGAATAAAAAAAACTGTCTGTGATGTTCAGGTGTAATCAATTATCAGTAGTTTGAAAAATTGTAATGGGTTATGAAGATTTTAAACGGCTTGACATGGCCTTGTGAAACATATATTATCAAATACTACAAGTTGAGTTAAACAAAGTTATATTGAGGATTCAAGTACTGACGTGCTCAAACATAATTAAAGTTGCATTTTACAATTTTGGGTGATGGATAGAAAGATAGATAGCTAAGACTAATAAGTGGAATAAAATATATTAGGGTCGAGCTCTTTTGTTGCTGCAAGAAGGGCACTTGTAGTGCTTGATATGCTCAGCTCTAGCTGGAGTGATCTTCACACATGTCCCATGGAACCATTTCTCGCACATATCACAGCATATCCAGAATTCATCAGAAGCATAGTTATCTCCACAAGCTCCACACAGTGTTTCACCATGTTCCTCTTCATCCTCTTCCTTTTCTTTCTCCTCTAGTCCTTCTTCCTCCATGGCTTGTATTGTCTTTGAGCTTTTGCCATCTAAACCTCTCTGCATTTTAGATCAAGGAAAATATTAACTACACCAACATAGCAGTGTAAATCTTACAAAGATACTACTAATAGGAAACTACAGGTAGCTCAGCCATTTCATTACAAGTTGCCTCTTAAAGTTCATGCTAATTAGAGATCCAAGGATTACAACTGAAGACACTGCTCATATTTGTTATGCCTCAAACCACGAGATTTCTTATGCCATGAGATTAACAAAACTACGGTTAGGGAAGTAACAATATTGTGTTCAGACTACGTTTTAGAGGGTACACAATCTTGCAATCTATGATGGAAATAATGAAAAAAGATGTTTGAGGAACATACAATAATGTGCATCATAATCATACGTGTGTTTTAACAATGCTTGAGGTTCGCAGAGAAGAAGAGGTTTGGGAGAGAGTAACAGAAGCTATAGAATTCATCTCATTTGGTTTGTTCCTAGTTTTATAAACAAAAGACTTAATGCTCTAAACCTCATTAAAAGGACAGCATGAATCTTACCACTTTTGAATTTGACTTGGATCTGCTGCCATTTTGATTTGCTGAAGAGGGCTTTTCCTTTGTTTGTGTTTTCGCAGTTCCAGTTACAACTTCAAATACAGTAGGAACCTCATTTATCATGTTGTACAAGCGCTTCCTGAATTAGTAAGTGCACGAGTTAGTGTACTGGAGATACGACGATAATGGTTAGAAGAGAAGGCATACTAATCAAGAAAGAAAGAAAGAAGGATACCTGTCAACTTTATCAAAACCAAATTTTGAACCGAAGAAAAAGGAGACAGAAAGTAACCAGGCATCACTGTGGACAGCAACAAGAGAAAGCCAGTCCTTTTCCATCATTCCATCCCTAGCAAAGTTGATACCGAGTGCAGGTTCGGGGAGCTCTGGAGGTACTTCTTCAGCTGGTAAGTTCACTTCCCACACTTCATTCGGGAATCCATACAAGCAAAGATTGTCCTTCTCTGAAACGTCATTAAATAGTCATACAACTACAGACTTTCAGTTTCTCAATTTCTTAATTAATAAAGAAATCATGTGTGGTGGTTGTGACACTGACGCCATAAAGCAAGAAGTAAATATAGATAACAGCAGCAAAGGAGAAAGCTATGGGGAGACCAAATCACGAAACTAGAAAAAAACATTGATCAAATGTTAAATATAATCCAGATGATGTAACTTCAGTGTCACTATTGAGTTGGTTAAGACTCTGTTATCATGCTGTCAATTCCGCAAACCAGACAAACAAACAAAAAAAAGACATCAAATATAGAAGCGAGCTGGAAATTAACAATAGATGCACAAGGAATTACTACAAAAGAAACTTCTAAAACGAGAGACCATAAGCATTGAGCCTAAAGGGAACTAAGAAGTGAAAAAATGGGTGACAAGTAAGCAGCTTGACTCAATGCGAAAAGTATTATATCTAATGCTAGAGGGAAAGAGAAAAACACTAACCGGGGTCGCATTGCTGGAAAAATTCTTGCACATCTGTCAAATAAAATTAGAAAAAAGAGTGAATCAATCAGAATATCTTGCAAATCTCACCAGCACAACACAGTCCATAGCACTAGAGAAATATTGTTCAATTAAAAAATACTGAATTATGCACCAAACAATCTTAGGGAAAGCAAAATTGAGAACCCATAAGACAAGATTCAAAGTTTTCTTTTTTTTTTAAACAAGACAAGAAGAAAGAAAGAAAGAAATACCAATGGTGAGAGCTCGGAGGATGGCAGCTCGACGGCCCTTGAAATCTCGGAAGACTTCTTCAACAGTTCGAGGGTTATACTGCGCACCTCCTCCTTCCATCTTCCTCTCTGAGACAAGCAGCACTCAAGTTTGTGTCTTTTTGAAAAAGCACAACTCTTTTTTTTTCTTCCGAGTGATGTTGATAAAGCAGCAAAAATTAATTCAAGAACAAAAACAAATAATATTGAATGAAGACGAAAGAAGCTCCGTGGACAGTGACAGGCCCTGGTCTAGTCACACGTCAAACACTTCTTTGTAAGCTTGATAATAATTGAATACACCATCCATGTCTCTAGTAAAAATCCCAAAAAGAAATTGACAAAATATAAATGTCACCAAGACTCCTATAGAAACTATTACATGGTGTGTGAACCAACGAACCTAAAAGTTGTTTTTATGAAGCTTATAAATTTCTGGAATGGCATGCAAGATGAAACTTGTACCGAACATTCGTTATCCGTTGCCTTTCGATGGATCCAAATGAGTCTTTTACAAGTGTATATATCTTAGTTCGATTCAATGTTCGTTCAGTAGTATTTGGGTATAACATCTCTTTCTGTATTACAAGAAAATAGATCATAGACCAGACTTAAACAACAAATTCGAGATTTTAATCATATAACCAGTGTCTTTCCACTTTCTCAATCATCTACAGAGAAATTATCCTTTAGAGGGAAGGGTTAGTATCATAAGAGAACCCACCAACCGTTAAATAACCAAAAAAAATTGACTACAAAAAACCCCAAAAAAAAACAGACGAAAGCAAAACTGAAACAACGCAAAAATGCATATGATTAACGTACATTTGCCATCTCCCACAGGCTCCCCTTATCCAGCATCTTACTCTCAGTACAAATTGTATCTGCCACTCCCATAATGCAACATACCCACACACACACATATGCTTATAATGATATTAATGTTTCAGGTTGGAGTAGGAGCCAACTGAGTTGAAACTTCCTCTAAACACACAGCCTCGTCAGCTAGTTACCTTCCTGTCATATCAGAGACCAATGTCTCAAGCCTAGAGTTTTTGATTCGGGAGCAAAACATATCAATAAGCATCTATAAAACAAACATCGTGAGAGATTATGTTACCTGTATCGGCTTTCCTCTCCTCAGGCGCATGCTTTGCAAGGAACTGCATGACCGTTCTCCAGTAAACGTCACCACCAGTGAGCCATGTATCCATATGCATCCCGCTTGGAAACTCCACAAAGGTGCACTGAGAGTTACGGGTAGCCGCTTTGGCATACAGCATTTTCATGTGAAATGGAGGGACCATCTCATCTTGCAGCCCGGAGAGGAAAAGCACAGGTTGCTTGACCTGTTCTTGGTTCAAAATCAGTTTATCAGTGAGCTGCTAGAGAATCAACTAATGACACACTTTCTAGCATAAAAGTTTATGGCTGCAAGGTCTACAAGGTATATGAACGTAATCTGCTTATTTGAGTCATTTCGATGGCATATGCAAACTGTAAAACAAAAGGATCCATCTAAAATAAATCTGCAAAGAGTCTGCATAGCTTCTCACCTCACCAATAGCATCAATTGTCTTCCAGGGGGAGCGTACAACAAAATTAAGAAGTTTCAGGCTTTTAGTACCACTTCCTCCAATAAACCACTTCAAGAAGGGCAGCAAAACACCAGCCATATCAAGAATGGATGTGAATGTATTTTCCAGAATCAACGCAGATACCTATATAAAGACAGTGTAGAGATGGTAAACATACAACTATTTGACGCGTAGGTACCAAAAGTAATACTAAAAGCACAGATCCAACGGCTCATGACATGCTGCTAAGAAGAATATTTAGAAACACCTTTTCAGGATTATTTTTGGTAAGCACAGCTCCAACAGCTCCTCCAAGGGACCTTCCAAATACAACTATTCTAGAAGTATCAATGTCTGTCCTTTGAGAAAGGTGATCCAACGCAGCCTATAAAAATAAAAGGCAAATAGACGGAGGCATAAGACAAGAGTTTTAAGGATAAACAAATATAGACCTAGAGAGACAAGCAAACCTGAGCATCTTTTATGATTCCATGCTGTGACGGATAACCCTCACTTTCCCCATAGCTGGTTGCAAACGGAAAAAAACAATCAGTTTTAGTGTAAGCAAGTTAAACAATCATCAGCATTTGTATAATAAACAGAACCAATGCTTTAACTAAAAACAAACGAGAGAGAGAGACAAGAAACGAGCTAAGAGAACTAACCCGCGATACGAAAGCATGAATACATTACACTTCAATTTTTGTATCATGATGCGAACCATCTCTAGACGATGAGCAATATCTAGTGTTCTAAAGTGAAGGCCGTAACAAGGCAAGGAGTCCCAGCCAACAGACATTGAATGTACATTTTCGTAGATTAAACACGAAACTCCTTCGAGAGCATAGAGATAAAGAAACAAAAAAACTGAGCTGTTGTGTCAACCAAACAAACACAAAGAAATGGCTTAGGAAAAAAAGGATACTTCCAGCATTCTCCTGGAAAAATAGAATGGTTGGACCTGCATGTCAAACACCAACACTCAGAACTAGGTTGCATCAAGCTAATCTACTCTATCAACAAAGAGAAATGAAACTGATCAAGTTTGAATTTTTTTTTTAAATTTACAAATCTAACAAAGAGAGACCAAAACCTAGCTGAAGAAAGAGACATCAAAAACCCTAAATTTCCCACAAAGTCAGAAGCTTTCCGAAACACATGAACCGGATCTACCCAGAAAAAAAAACGAAACTGAATCGATTAAAAACCTCGACAATCGGGGAACATTTTGATGAACCAAGAGTGGAGGCGCACGCCATCGGAGGATCGAAGCCAGACGTCCTCGTAGATGAGATTGAGCCTGGCGGGAGTGATGGGATAGGACTTCGATAAACCGGGGAGAACCGGGACGTAGACGAGCTTCTCCTGGAAGGCAACGAGCAGCGCCACGCCGGCGACGACTATCCCTCCTACTCCGTAGAACAACGCGCTCACGTACGTCACCATTCCCCCTCGTTATCTCTCTCTCTCTCAATCTGAATCGGAAAGAGAAGCGGAACTCGAACTCGATTTGCTGCCACTTCTCTCTTTTCTTGTCGGAGAGGAGAAAGAGCTTTTTTTTTTAAGTGTACAGCGCAAATCCTGATGAGAACGATAAAGGCCCAGCTAGCGTTTTAATGGGCCCAAACAAGCTCATCAGACTCCAATCCATGAGAGTCTGTTAACTACTGTATTATTTTGTTTCTTGTTGATTCAAAGATTTTTCTTTTTGTTTCGATAAATGGATTGTTGACCAAAAAAGGAAATTTAAGCAAATAAGAGACTACATGGAAAAAATAATATTTTAAAAAGAAAAAAATATAGGCCCACACTAATGTTTTTGAAACCGGACCGACCCGATGGTTGAACTGGATTAGACCACGAACCGATTGCATAGTCTGGTTGGGTCTAATAGTTGGTTCAACTATGAACCCGTCACGTAGCCGGATTGGATCTCAGAGTTATTAAATTGATAAAAACTATTAAAACTATCAAAAATAAATAAACCATCCATATAAATATATACTACTTTATATTAATATTTTTTATGTTTTAAATCTATTTAATATTTTAATTATGTATCATATTTAGTTATTTACTAACATTATTATTAAATTTAGACAAAAATTTATTAAATCAGATTATTGAACCAAGTTTAATCCGGTCGAACCATATTGAACCGTGATCCAAAAATTATCCGGCGGTGCGACGGAATTGGAAAGGTGTTAAATGCCCTAAATTCGAAACATGTCAATGAGATAAACTGTGCAAGTGTGGAAACAGGAGATATATTACATGGATTATTTTTTAGCCTCTAGAATTAGTCAGGTTTTCAGGTTCGGATGACCGAAATTACAATATATGTATATATATATCTATCTATATTATTATTTGCGAAGTAAATTTTTGCAATGAACCTCTCACGTTGAAAGTAAGAGTGGTTAATATCGTTTATACCCTTAATAAATAAAATGTATAAATAAATTAAAAAAAATAAAAACAAAATTTTAATTGATTTTGATTAGATAATTGATTATTATTAAGAATAGTAAGAATTGTCCAAAATCTGAAAATATAATTTAAAAAAGAGATAACTTCTGTATATATTGTATTGTTATCTGAAAAAATCTTTAAGTAAAAAGTTAAAAACATAAATTCTATAACTAAATATTAATTAAATAAAATTGTTAATTATATAATTAAAAATAGAATATTGAATTATCCAAAATGTATATTATTATTTGCGAAGTAAATTTTTGCAATGAAGCTCTCACGTTGAAAGTAAGAGTGGTTAATATCGTTTATACCCTTAATAAATAAAATGTATAAATAAATTAAAAAAATAAAAACGAAATTTTAATTGATTTTGATTAGATAATTGATTATTATTAAGAATAGTAAGAATTATCCAAAATCTGAAAATATAATTTAAAAAAGAGATAACTTATGTATATATTGTATTGTTATCTGAAAAAAATCTTTAAGTAAAAAGTTAAAAACATAAATTCTATAACTAAATATTAATTAAATAAAATTATTAATTATATAATTAAAAATAGAATATTGAATTATCCAAAATGTATATTATTATTTGCGAAGTAAATTTTTGCAATGAAGCTCTCACGTTGAAAGTTAGAGTGGTTAATATCGTTTATACCCTTAATAAATAAAATGTATAAATAAATTAAAAAAATAAAAACGAAATTTTAATTGATTTTGATAAGATAATTGATTATTATTAAGAATAGTAAGAATTATCCAAAATCTGAAAATATAATTTAAAAAAGAGATAACTTCTGTATATATTGTATTGTTATCTGAAAAAATCTTTAAGTAAAAAGTTAAAAACATAAATTCTATAACTAAATATTAATTAAATAAAATTAATAATTATATAATTAAAATAGAATATTGAATTGTCCAAAATCTAAAAATATAATTTAAAAAGATAATTTCTATATATATATTGTATTGTTATCTGAAAAAGTATTTTAGTAAAACGTTAAAAACATATATTATATAATTAAATATCAATCAACAATTTTTTTAAATATATAATTTAAAACTATTATTTGCTAAGTAAATTTTCGCAATAGAGTTCTCACGTTGAAAGTTAGAGTGGTTAATATCTTTTAACCCTTAATGAATAATATGTATAAATAAATTAAAAAATAAGAACGAAATTTTAATTAATTTTGATTAGATAATTGATTAATATTAAGAATAGTAATAATTATCCAAAATCTGAAAATATAATTTAATAAAGAGATAACTTTTGTATATATTGTATTGTTATCTGAAAAAGTCTTTTAGTAAAAAGTTAAAAACATAAATTCTATAACTAAATATTAATTAAATAAAATTATTAATTATATAATTAAAATAGAATATTGAATTATCCAAAATCTAAAAATATAATTTAAAAAGATAATTTCTATATATATATTGTATTGTTTTCTGAAAAAGTATTTTTGTAAAACGTTAAAAACATATATTATATAATTAAATATCAATCAACAATTTTTTTAAATATATAATTTAAAACTATTATTTGCTAAGTAAATTTTCGCAATAGAGTTCTCACGTTGAAAGTTAGAGTGGTTAATATCTTTTAACCCTTAATGAATAATATGTATAAATAAATTAAAAAATAAGAACGAAATTTTAATTAATTTTGATTAGATAATTGATTAATATTAAGAATAGTAATAATTATCCAAAATCTGAAAATATAATTTAAGAAAGAGATAACTTTTGTATATATTGTATTATTATCTGAAAAAGTCTTTTAGTAAAAAGTTAAAAACATAAATTCTATAACTAAATATTAATTAAATAAAATTATTAATTATATAATCAAAAATAGAATATTTAATTATCTAAAATCTTAAATTATAATTAAAAAAGATAATTTATATATATATATTGTATTGTTATATGAAAAAGTATTTTAGTAAAACGTTAAAAACATAAATTATATAATTAAATATTAATCAAATAATTTTTTTAATTATATAATTAAAAATATAGTATTGAGTTATTTTAAGATTTATTTTAGTAATGAATATCTATATATATATATAAATATGTTTGCCTCTATCCTAAGCTATCCACATGGAAAGTCACTCTCTAACAGACCGACACGTGTCTCTGGGTTTAATTTCTTTGGCTAGACTTTAGTTTAACTTTGGGCTTATACTATGAACAATTGACACAGCTTTTTACTCTTTGATATTATTGAATGGGTTAATTATTTCTTAATACATAGTAGATAAATAAAAAAAACACTCATTATGATATGGACGTTATATTATCATCAAAGCAATCTTTACCATATGTACCTCATCCTGTGATAATTTATAAAGTAGCAACGAATCTATGAGTTCAACAAATTTGCAATTACCTACTTCAGAATTTTAAGTATATAAATAGTTAACAGTAGTGTGTTGAATATTATATTCATATAATTTAAAAGCCTTTACAAATTTTTATTTTTAAACATACACAAAAAACTTTAATTAAAGTAAATACCCTTTTGAGGTTCTCAACCATTTCAAATACCACCAACGCCGAAAAAAATTCAATCAAGTACACGAAATCTATAATATATTTAAAACTACAATAAATACACTATAATATATTTAAAACTACAATAAATACATTAGTTAATGAAAAATCTTTTTTAAAAAATATTATGGATGCATACATAAATATTAAGAGAAACTAATAAAAAGAAATAAAAGTAACAATAACTTGAAGAACAAAATGTATAAGATTCAGAATATTTATGATTTGTGGTCTAAGATATACTCAATTTATTGTCACAAAAAAAACTTAATAAAAAAATACATACTTCGTTTTAAGAACATTAAAAATTACGTTAAAATTTTAAGAAAAATTATGAATCAATAATATTAATATAAAATTTTATTCGAAAAACTCAGCACTAAATGCATAAACAAAAAATAAACAAACCCTAAACCCTATAATCCTAAGCATTATTCTAAACCAAACCTTAAACCCAACCTAAACCAAACGCTAAACCTTTTCTACTACCAAAATACTAAATCCTACCTAACCCTAAACCCTACCTATACCTAGACCTTAACCCTATCCAACCCTAAACCCTACATAAACCTAACCCTAATCCCTAAACCCTAAACCTATCTAACTGTAAACCTACCTAACCCTAAACGTAAACCCCACCTAACCCTAAACCCTATTTAACCCTAAACCCTACCTAACCCTAAACCCTTCCTAACCCTAAAACCCTACCTAAAACCTAACCTTAAAACCTACCTAACCCTAACCCTAAACCCTAACTAACCCTATACTAACCCTACCTAACCTTAACCCTACATAACCCTAAACCCTACTAATCCTACCTAACCTAAACCCTACCTAACATAAAACATTTCTAACCCTAATCCCTTTCTAACTTTAAACCCTACTAACCTTAAACCCTACTAACCCTAAACCCTTTCTAACCCTAGACCCTACCTAACCCTAAACCCTACCTAACCCTAAACCCTACCTAATTCTAAACCCTACCAAACCCTAAACCTACCTACCCTAAACCCTTTATAACCCTAAACCCTACCTAACCCTAAACCCCTTCTAACCCTAAACCTGACCTAACCCTAAACCATGCCTAACCCTAAACCCTACCTAACTCTAAACCCTTTCTAGCCCTAAATCCTAGTAACCCTAAACCCTACTAACCGTAAACCCTTTCTAAACCTAAACCATGCTAACTCTAAACCTACCTAATTCTAAACCATACCTAACCCTACATAACCCTAAACCCTACTAACCCTAAAACCTACCTAACCTAAACCCTACTAACCCTAAAACTTTTCTAACCCTAAATCCTTTCTAACCCTAAACCCTTTCTAGCCCAAAACCCTATCTAACCCTACACCCTACTAACCCTAAACCCTACTAACCCTAAACCCTACCTAACTTTAAACCCTACCAACCCTAAACCCTACCCAACCCTAAACCCTACCTAACCCTAAACCCTACCTTACCCTAAACCTACAAGCCCTAAACCCTTCCTAACCCTAAACCCTCCGAACCCTAAACCTTCCTAACCCTAAAAAACCCTACCTAAACCCTTTTTAACCCTAAACCCTACCTAAACCTAAACCCTGCCTAAACCTAAACCCTACCAACCCTAAACCCTTTCTAGCCCTAAACCCTATCTAACCCTTCACCCTACTAACCCTAAACCCTACCTTATCCTAAACCCTACTAACCTAAGCCCTACTAACCTTAAACCCTACCTAACCAAAACCTTACCTAACCCTAAACCCTACCTAACCCTAAACCCTACCAACCCTAAACCCTACCTAACCCTAAACCCTACTAACCCTAAACCCTTTCTAACCCT
The DNA here is from genome assembly GCF_020379485.1 of Brassica napus. NCBI lineage: Eukaryota > Viridiplantae > Streptophyta > Magnoliopsida > Brassicales > Brassicaceae > Brassica > Brassica napus. The sequence continues at coordinate 13,686,242 of NC_063443.1, read as the reverse complement.
AAACCCTCCTAACCCCCTCCCTAACCCTAAAAACCTTACCTAACCCTAAACCCTTTTTAACCCTAAACCCTACCTAACCCTAAACCTTGCTAACCCTAAACCCTGCCTAAACCTAACCCTAAAACCCTACCTAAACCTAACCATAAATCCCATCTAACGCTAAAACTCTACCAATCCTAAACACTAAAAAATAATCTCAAAACTTAATACTAAAAAAACATAAACTCTACCGCTGCGTAATTTGTTGTTGTGATATTCAAATAACAAATTACATAGCAGATTTTAAATCTTATATCCATTATTTTAAGAGTAATTGGTGTTTATGCACCTAAAAGTGATTATATTTTAAAAACTAACCTCATCCCATTATCATTTTTTTCATACCTATTTTACACCTGTATCACCATCAGATCAACATCCTCTCACCTCAGCCTCCCTTCCTGTGTCAGATGCAGTCACATGCTGTGTCAGATCCATCTCTCCCGTTTTCTCTTTCCTCTCCCCATGAAATCCTTTAAGAAATCATTTTAAAATAGTTATAAAAATAACTAAAGCAATAAAAACTAAATTGGAACAGAAAATAGCCATTGATTAAAACGGATCGAGACATATATACTGTTTGAAAAAATGATAGATATTATATATGTTTGATTTTCATAAAAATACATCCTTAACTTGAAAGTCAGATTTTTTAGTTTCGAATCTTTGAAAACCGTTATGCCTCTTCAGAATGGCGGATTTTCAGAAATAAACTCAAACGGGTCAAGTGGGTTTTCAACCTCAGAAAATGGGTATCTTGCTTTCCTTTTCATCTCTTGTTCTGCTATTATTTGTTGGGTTTCTTTTGGTTAGGTTTCATGAGACCAGCATGTGAAAATTGACTGCGATATCATATGGTTCTTTGTTTCCATAAACTATATAAAGTTGGATTTTGTGTTTTGATTTGCGTAGGGACTGTCTAATATGTGCTCACTTTTGATTGTCTTTATCGGGTGAGCTGAGAATGTTTTTGTTCTTATTTTGTTTCCAGAGAAAAAAACTGCGACGGAGCCTACATAAAAGATGTGGTGGCGGAGTCTGACCCACGGCGGAGCCGAACGCAAACCGCAAAGAAGGTTCTACTGTATATCTTTAGAGGTGATAAAACAACTTCTTCTTTGATTTTTCGGCGATTACGTTACCCCGTTAAATCACATATATAAAAGTAAACATATGTATTTATATGATACTAATAGTGTTAACATGCTAAATTCTTTGATTTTGCTCGTAAGTTTAATATTAGTTAGTTAACTTTATGTTTAACGTTAAATAAGATATTAAATTGAAATAAAACACTGAATTATATAGTGTATTGTTAAGTTACTGACTTAGTTAACGTGGTTATAAATTAAATTAAACTCGATAACAAAAATTTGTAACATTCTAAAATATTTGTTAACTCGCTAACAAAATTGGTTAAGTCACTAAGAATTTGTTAACTCACTAATAATTTTCTAAAAATATTTGATGGTCAAAATTCATTCTTGAGTTTTAGTGTGGTTCATTCATAAACCCAGAAAAGAGTAGTAGTTATCTGGTTTTCATTTTCTAGAAGTTACGCTTTTCATTGAATGCTACATAATTTAAAGAATTCAGCAAGTTTTTTGAGAGACCAAATCTCTATCTCAAAATAAAATTGTATTATAAAGAAGAAGAGAGAGACTGTAATGTTTTACAAATAAAAATTATAAGAGGAAAAAGAATGCAAAAAAAAAAAAAAAAGAAGAAAACGTATAAAAGGAATGGAAATGGGAGGAAAAGAGAAATGACAGAGGAGAGAAAAAATACAGAGAAAAAAAAAGGTGTCATGTGAGAGGAGTAGTGGTGGAGAGGAAAATAAGGTAATACGGTAATTGAAAACACAATGTTATACTGTTTTGCGTTTGTGTTAAATCCAGTACAGAGTCCCAATTTTGACATCAGTCAGGGGTATTAAGCAAATTTCTCTCTATTTAATTGCCAAAATATTTTGAAAGTTGTATCTTATGAATGAAAAAAAAGTTAATTATATTTTAATAACGTTAAATTTTGTTAAAATAGAATGAAAAACTATTATCATAAATAAATAAAGAATTTTGATGAAATTTGAAAATCTTCAAAATCAATAACATATTAAATAGTAATATTTCAAAAAACCCTTAAACTATTATAGCAGTAGAATCTCAAAAAAAAAATTTTAAAGTCTCAAACATTATTTAGTTGCCAATAACATCCTTAAATCTTTTCTCATTCACAAAAAAATAATAATCTTACATAAATTATGAAACAAGTTTGTTTTGTTTTGACTAGAGACTCAAATTTTTAAATTATACCACTAAAATATTTTTAAGATTAATTGTTCAGAAATAAAAGTTAATGTTCTTAAAACAATAACCATCTTTAAATCTTTGCTCATTCAAAAAAATAATATTCTTACATAAATTGGAAACAAGTTTTATTTTTTTGACTAGAGATCCAGTTTTAAATTATACCACTAAATATTTTAATATTTAATTGTTCAGAAAATATATATATATATATATATTCGAGAGTAGACAATGCATATATAGATGATACTAATTGATCGCAAGAATTCTTTTGGAAAACACAATATAACTAGTAATTAGATAAAAGAACTTTTCAAAATTTATGAAAATGTTTAAGCCCGCATCGCGCGGGCAAAACACCTAGGTTATATATATATGCTAGTATTCTATTTCTTAGATAATAATTGGTTGATACTTGATAATCATTGAAACCTGTTTCCATTTCAAATTTCCTATATACTTTAATCCGCAAACAGAAATGGATTTTAACTGAACCGAAACCTGTCCAACCTAAACCGATCCAAATAGAAGTGGAGTTAGTAATGCTTGTATGATAACTTTTCTACCATATGAATCTATATGCAAGCCATAAAAATATGTGACACTGCAATATGTAAATGTGCATACAAACGGTGGTCCCATATGTACAAAACGATCTAAAACTTATAAAACAAACACTACAAGAAAACACAAGATTAACGATGTTGAAGTTGGAAAATTAACGAGGAAAACTGGTCCTCGTAAATTTACGTTGACTTTACGAGAATCTTACAACAAGGAAATTTACAATCAACGTTTAGTTCGTTTTCGTTTAAAATACGACGAGGAAACGATTTCCTCGTAAAAACCACGCAAGGTGGTAACTTCGTTTTTACGAGGAAAAACTGTTGTTTCCTCGTAAGCTCGACGTAAAAGTAGCATCTTCTTTACGAAGAAAGAAATAGTTTACGTTTACTTAACGAAGAATTTCGAGTCCACCCACTTTGTAATTGTAACAACGTTTTTGTTTCGGCTACCTTACTAATTCCACATAATCATGAGTAATGAAAAATGGTGATGTTTCTGGTAATGACGAAAATGTCGATGTATCTGACTGATGTATTGTGTTTTAATATGACTGATTTTCAGACTTAATCCATGTGATTTGATAGATTTAATCATGAAAATCTATTATATATATTTAATTTTATGTAATGGGGTTTGAATTAGAAAGAAGAGATTGAGATTATTAGTTAAGGAATTGTGGTTTAGAATTTGGGGTTTAGAATGGATAGAAGAGATGAGGTTAAAGGGAGGATGGGGTTGGGTTTGGGGTTTCGGATTTAGGGATTTAAACGTAAACATAGTTATTTCCTCGGAAATTAACGAGGAACTTACGACGATTCTTAAAAATAAAGAACGTGGCACTCGTTAATTCCACGTAAGCAGAAATCGTCGTAAAGACTCATAATAAAAAAACGCTGGCCTCCTGGTTCATTCCTCGTAAAAATAAAAGCGGGCCTCGCTAATTCCTCGTAAATTAACGACGATGTAACGAGGAGGGGAAACGAAACGGAATAAATAAATTGGTTGCCGTGATCAAGTTACACCTCGTGGACAAATCATCAGTGGAGAAGGAAGAAACCACCATTGCAAGCAGAACAGATAGATGAAGTTGAGGTACCTGAACAACAAATTGATGACATCCTTCTCATTGATCGCATATCATGAGTACGAAGATAGTATACCGACGATGCCACGGACGAAGCTGGTTGAAGACGAGTTTAATGAAAATGAGTTGTTTCTAGTAAGACGAGAATGTCGATGTATCTGATTGATGTATTGTGTTTTAATATGATTGATTTTCAGATTAATGATGTGATTTTATGTGATGGACTTTAATCATGGAAATCTATTATATAATTTATTTTTGTATGGGGTTTGAATTAGAAAGAAGAGATTGAGATTATTAGTTAAGGAATGGTTGGTTTCAGAATTTGGGGTTTGGAATGGATAGAAGAGGATTGAGGTAAAGGGAGGATGGGGTTTGGGGTTTGGAATATATGAAGTAGAAGATAAGGAAGATAAGGAAGAAAGGGGTTTGGGGTTTCGGATTAGAGATTTAACTATTAACGTAGTTATTTCCTCGTTAATTAACGAGGAACTTACGACGATTCTTAAAAATAAAAGAACGTGGCACTCGTTAATTCCACCAGTAACGAGAAATCGTCGTAAAGACCCTCGTAATAAAAAAACGCGGGCCCGTTCTCCTCGTAAAAAAAATAAAAGCGGGGGGCCTCGCTAATTCCTCGTAAATTAACGACCGATGTTACGAGAGGAGGAAGGAAACGAAAACGGGCCTCGCGAGTTCCTCGTAAATAAAAAACACGGGCCTCACGAGTTCCTCGTAACTTTACGAGGAATTTACGACATTTCATAATTTCCTATATATACACCGCGAGTTCTCACTTCCCATTTCGTCTCAACTTCCTCTCCCTTTTGTAGCTATGGTACGCTCTCTATTTCCTCTCTAATTTGATTAGTTAGGTAGATTAGGTGGTTAGTGTAAGGAAATTTAGATAGTTTACGGATTATTATGTTAATTAGTGTTGATTAGGTGGTTAATGTAGAGAAACTTAGTTAGATTATAGAATTGGTAATTATTGTTGATGGTAATTTTAGGCGAATCATCATCCGTCACCACACATGCCGACGCGGATGTAGAGAGGAGGAGTGAGGAATTCTACGGGGATGAACGACCCTTAGTTTTTTTTTTTTCGTTGGTTGTATTATAAATTCAAAAATTATTAGGTGTATAAATTATTTTCGTATTAATATTCTTTTTAAATTGATTTTATTAAAATAATTAAATACATGTTTTTTTTTAATCTGGAAAAT